>NW_026708579.1:0-45415 GCF_902713425.1 Acipenser ruthenus
TTCGCTCTTGGTGTGGATGAATACCCTCATGCTTGTGCTCTGCCCTGCTGTGCTGTGTTCGCTCTTGGTGTGGATGAATACCCTCATGCTTGTGCTCTGCCCTGCTGTGCTGTGCTGTGCTCGCTCTTGGTGTGGATGAATACCCCCATGCTTGTGCTCTGCTGTGCTGTGCTGTGCTCTCTCTTGGTGTGGATGAATGCCCTCATGCTTGTGCTGTGCTGTGCTGTGCTCGTTCTTGTTGTGGATGAATGCCCTCATGCTTGTGCTGTGCTGTGCTGTGCTCTCTCTTGGTGTGGATGAATGCCCTCATGCTTGTGCTGTGCTGTGCTGTGCTGAGCATGCTCTTGGTGTGGATGAATACCCTCATGCTTGTGCTCTGCTGTGCTGTGCTTGCTCTTGGTGTGGATGAATGCCCTCATGCTTGTGCTCTGCTCTGCTGTGCTGTGCTGAGCATGCTCTTGGTGTGGATGAATGCCCTCATGCTTGTGCTCTGCTGTGCTGTGCTGTGCTCGCTCTTGGTGTGGATGAATGCCCTCATGCTTGTGCTCACCCCCTGCTCTGCTCTGCTCGCTCTGCAGGCACTCCGGTGAACAGAATTCCCATCATGGCGAAGCAGGTCCTGGACTTGTACACGCTCTACAAGCTGGTGACGGAGAAGGGAGGACTGGTGGAGGTGATCAACAAGAAGATCTGGAGGGAGATCACCAAGGGACTTAACCTGCCCACTTCAATAACCAGCGCTGCCTTCACTCTCCGGACACAGTACGACAAGCCATTATTCACATGATCAGAGTCACGCATGTCAAATCACTGTTAGAGTTCACCTTGTTGTTCATTGTATGGATGTGGAACGGAGCATAGATCACGGTTGTAAAGGTTATACAGTAGTTCATGAGTACAATCTTCCTTTTTGCCATTTATAAGGAGTTATTACCTGGTGTGCCTCTTATTATAACAGAAATCATTTGGCAGTTAGAGCAGACAGTACCCAAACTGCATGAGATCTCATATAACAAAATTAACATATTTATACTCCTCTTTCTGTAGCAGCTACCTTGTATTATTGGGTCATTCTTGAAATTACAGGGGTTTTTATAGCTCAGACACACTGACCCAGAACTACATCATATTCAGTTGTGACAAGTTAACAGAAATTAACCATGAAATAATTTTACTTAATACATAGTAGTCATTTATAGACTTCTTTTGCAGTATGATTGTGTTTAAAATATATTTATTATAGCTAGTGTCCCACAGTCTTGTTTAATATGACTCTAATATGTGATTCCTGAGGGAATTTTTACCACTAATCTTCCACAACAGAAACCAGACCTGGTAGGCTAGCCAGTTTTGTTTCTATTAAGGTAGTAGACACACAAGCTTCCTCTTTGCTTTCTGGCCCTCTCTGAACTAAATAGCCAATTTAAGATCTGTTTTGTCTCCTGGGAAACCAAACAAAACTGTAAACAAATGAATAAAATTACTTCCTGCAGGCAGCACCATTGACCTTGAGCAACGTTCATGAGTTCTGAATTCACATCGATACATATTGAATGGGTGGAGGTTGTCCATATTGATTGTGTTTTCCTTATTGGAATTCCAGACTGCCTATCCTTTCAGTGTTATTAGGTGGGTGGTAATCCTGTTTTTTAACCCAATTGTCCAGAGTAGTTCTCTTCCTGTTGTGAAGGCAATAGTATTGTATTTTCCCGTCTGACCCCAGTGTAACCTATTGTGAGGCTCGCTTCTGCTTGTTCCCCAAAACCACCTTTACAATGAGATGCCAGACAGACACTCCATTTAAATGCAAACGATAGCTGCCTGGTTTACTATGCTGCTTTAGTGTAATGTCTTTATCTACCAGCATCCGAAGGAGCAGCTTGCAGTGCTATAAAAACAGAGCTAGTGCTGGGAGAGAAGCAAACGCGTCCCTGTGTGTCGCCCGTTCTCCATCCCAGGAAGGGATTTCACTGCAGAAGCAAGATTCCAAGAGGCTATGGAGCTCCCAGAATCATTCCATAAGTCCCGGGCTCTTCCATTCATCACAGAGCTCTCAATGAGTAGTCCTGAAATAAACACATTTTATAGTAAACATGTAGTCCTCTTTTGAAACGTGATATCTGGAACATGACTTGGTTAAAAAAATCTGTTTGCAAGCCCTGATTTCAGGTAGTGCTGCACCTCCTTGATAACTGGAAGGGGACATTGTCTTCAAGTCTTAGAACATAAGAACATAAGAAAGTTTACAAATGAGAGGAGGCCATTCAGCCCATCTTGCTCATTTGGTTGTTAGTAGCTTATTGATCCCAGAATCTCATCAAACAGCTTCTTGAAGGATCCCAGGGTGTCGGCTTCAACAACATTACTGGGGAGTTGGTTCCATACCCTCACAATTCTCTGTGTAAAAAAGTGCCTCCTATTTTCTGTTCTGAATGCCCCTTTATCTAATCTCCATTTGTGACCCCTGGTCCTTGTTTCTTTTTTCAGGTCAAAAAAGTCCCCTGGGTTGACATTGTCTATACCTTTTAGAATTTTGAATGCTTGAATCAGATCACCATGTAGTGTTCTTGTTCAAGACTGAATAGATTCAATTATTTTAGCCTGTCTGCATACGACATGCCTGTTTTAAACCCGGGATAATTCTGGTTGCTCTTCTTTGCACTCTTTCTAGAGCACCAATATCCTTTTTGTAACGAGGTGACCAGAACCGAACTCAGCTAATGCATTGTGAAGTTTTAACATTACTTCCCTTGATTTAAATGCAACACTTCTCACAATATATCCAAGCATCTTGTTGGCCTTTTTTGTAGCTTCCCCACATTGTCTAGATGAAGACATTTCTGAGTCAACATAAATTCTTAGGTCTTTTTCATAGATTCCTTCTTCAATTTCAGTATCTCCCATATGATATTTATAATGCACATTTTTATTGCCTGCGTGCAGGACTTTACACTTTTCTCTATTAAATGTCATTTGCCATGTGTCTGCCCAATTCTGAATGCTGTCTAGATCATTTTGAATGACCTTTGCTACTCAACAGTGTTTGCCACTCCTCCTATTTTTGTGTCGTCTGCAAATTTAACAAGTTTGCTTACTATACCAGAATCTAAATCATTAATGTAGATTAGGAATAGCAGAGGACCTAATATTGATCCCTGTGGTACACCACTGGTTACCTCGCTCCATTTTGAGGTTTCTCCTCTAATCGGTACTTTCTGTTTTCTACATGTTAACCACTCCCTAATCCATGTGCATGCATTTCCTTGAATCCCTACTGCGTTCAGTTTGAGAATTAATCTTTTATGCAGAACTTTGTCAAAAGCTTTCTGGAAATCTAAATAAACCATGTCATATGCTTTGCAATTATCCATTGTCGATGTTGCATCCTCAAAAAAATCAAGCGGGTTAGTTAGACACTATCTCCCTTTCCTAAAACCATGCTGACTGTCTCCCAGGATATTGTAAAACATATAGGTAATTTTCCATTTTGTATCTTTTTATAGTTTCCATAAGTTTACATAGATAATAGAAGTCAGACTTATTGTTCTGTAATTACCTGGTTCGGTTTTGTCACCCTTTTAGTGGATTGATATTACGTTTGCAATTTTTCAGTTTGTCGGTACAACCCCTGTGTCAAAAGACTGTTGCATGATCTTGGTTAGCGGTTTGTAAATAACTTCTTTCATTTCTTTGAGTACTATTGGGAGGATCTCATCCGGCCCAGGGGATTTGTTTATTTTAGCTCCTAGTCCCTTTAACACTTCTGCCTCTGTTATGCTAAAGTTATTTAAAATTGGATAGGAACAGGTCGACATGTGGAGCATGTTGTCCGTGTCCTCCTTTGTAAAAACCTGTGAAAAGTAACCATTTAATATATTTGCTATTTTTTTTTCTCTTCGTCTATGATTTTGCCATTTGTGTCTCTTTTAGACATTTAACCTCCTCCTTGAATGTTCTCTTGCTGTTATAATATTGGGAAAACATTTTGGAATTGGTTTTAGCCCCCTTAGCAATATTGATTTCTATCTCTCTCTTGGCCTTTCTAACTTCCTTTTTGACTTGTGTTTGCAGTTCCAAGTACTCTTTCTGTGTACTTTGGTTTTGGTCCCTTTTAAACACTCTGTAAAGTGCCTTTTTTGCTGAATATTTTTTTTAATTGATCTATTAAACCATTTTGTCCATTTAGTTTTAGATTTAGATTTTGTCTATTTTTGGGATGTAATTGTTTTGCGCCTCTAGTACTACATTTAAAAAAAAAACAGCTATCCTTTTTCTGTGGATGTTTTCTCTATTTTACTCCAATCTACTTCTGTTAGTCTCTGTTTCATACCTTCATAGTTTGCTTTTCTAAAATTGTAAACCTTAGCTTTAGTCATTACTTTTTGGGTTTAAAAATCACTTCAAATGAGACCATGTTGTGGTCTGAGTTTGCCAATGGCTCTCTGACATCTGTTTTAGTTATTCTGTCTTCGTTATTTGAAAAGACTAAATCAATGCATGCCTCCCCTCTAGTCGGTGCCTTGACAAATTGCGTTAGGAAGCAGTCATTTGTCATTTCCACCATTTCAATTTCGTCCGTCGTGCTCCCCACCGGGTTTTCCCATTTTATATGGGGGAACTTGAAATCCCCCATTAGTATGGCTTCTCCTTTTCTACTAGCGTCCCCTATTGCCTGAGAAGTGTAGTACCAAGGACCATGTTTTAAAGTGAAAATACACATTGGAGACTTCTGTAACTGATGGAAGTGCAAAAAGGGTCATATCTGTGGAATTATTATGATGACTACAACCACGAAGATCCCAGAGCGATACACAGAGCTGTATTATCCCCTGGTGACTGGGTATAGTGGAGGGGTCCATACCTGAGGGACACGCAGAGCTGTATTATCCCCTGGTGACTGGGTATAGTGGAGGTGTCCATACCTGAGGGATACTCAGAGCTGTATTATCCCCTGGTGACTGGGTATAGTGGAGGGGTCCATACCTGAGGGACACGCAGAGCTGTATTATCCCCTGGTGACTGGGTATAGTGGAGGGGTCCATACCTGAGCGATACACAGAGCTGTATTATCCCCTGGTGACTGGGTATAGTGGAGGTGTCCATACCTGAGGGATACACAGAGCTGTATTATCCCCTGGTCACTGGGTATAGTGGAGGGGTCCATACCTGAGGGATACACAGAGCTGTATTATCCCCTGGTGACTGGGTATAGTGGAGGTGTCCATACCTGAGGGATACACAGAGCTGTATTATCCCCTTGTGACTGGGTATAGTGGAGGTGTCCATACCTGAGGGATACACAGAGCTGTATTATCCCCTGGTGACTGGGTATAGTGGAGGTGTCCATACCTGAGGGATACACAGAGCTGTATTATCCCCTTGTGACTGGGTATAGTGGAGGTGTCCATACCTGAGGGATACACAGAGCTGTATTATCACCTGGTGACTGGGTATATGAAGTGCTGAGCTCAGTATATGAAGTGCTGAGCTCAGTGTTTGTGTGTGTGTGTGTGTGTGTGTGTGTGTGTGTGTGACTCTCCCTCCTCTGCAGTATATGCTGAGCTCAGTGCTGGGTGTGACTCTCCCTCCTCTGCAGGTATATGAAGTACCTCTACCCCTACGAGTGTGAGAAGAAAGGCCTCAGCTCTCCGGTGGAGCTCCAGGCTGCCATCGACAGCAACAGACGGGAAGGCCGGCGGCCGAGCTACACCTCCACTCTCTTCGGCTACTCCCCAACCCCCTCCGGGGCCCCGCACATCCTGTCTCCCCCCAAAATGCACCTCCCAAACAACGGGCTGCACCTCTCCCCCGGCCAGCCCATGAAGAAAGGTACCGCCCCGAGGGTCGCTTCAGACGTTCAGCGCAGTGCTGTTCTGTCAGAGCTGCTGAACACAGGGCCTGATTGAACTGGAGCTGCTGAATATCACTCCACTATTTAATGTCAACAATGCATTTGAAATGGAGGAACTTTTCACTAGTGTCTTCCAGATTGTCACATGCAGGATGTTATTTAGAGACGGTGTGAACTAAAATAATAAGCATACAAACCTTGTACAGTACTGTACGTCAGTGTTTAGGGGAAGGAAATGCCACTGTGTGTTTATCCTAAATACAGTAGATTTACTCTGGAGTAAGTTTATCATTGTTGTGTGTTTCACCTGCTGCACTTTGACCAGCTGTAGCCTGACCTGAAGCCTGGGCGCCGAGCTGGTTTAACGCACGCTCTCTCTCCCCAGAAGACGGGATGTCAGCCACGCTGCTGTCGAGCCGCCTCCCCATGGCCATGGCTCTGGGCAACCAGCAGATGTCAGGCTTGGCCCGGGCCGCCACGCTCGAGCAGCTGCGGGAGAAGCTTGAGACGGGCGAGCCCCCGGAGAGGAAGATGGCACGGGTAGCAGAGGAGCAGCAGCGGTTCATCCAGCATGCCTTCCAGCAGAACCTCCTCGCCATGGCAACGCAGATGCCAATGAACATCAGAATCAACAACCGCGGTGAGGATAAATAACCCTGCAGTTAGACTCAATATGATGAGGGGGCTCCCCTTGGATGTGTATATTGTAACCCCTGAAGTTTCTAACATGTTTGTTTTACATGAGTCCTCATCTAATTCAGCACTCTGATTGGCTGAAACAGTATACATAAACAGGGAACTTTTATATTTTGTGATTAATTTGTCCAGCTGTGTAAACACTCAATGTTGGAATGCTCAAAAAAAACATAAAATTGGACAAATGAACACAGCTGTGGTTATGGAACTCTGGTCAGTTTGAATGAGCTTATCTAGTGAATTCCAGGAGAATGATTTAGGGTGTTAGTATAGAGTGTAACCCAGCCCATATTGCCTGGACAAGATGATAGCAATGGCTGTAGCAGACAGTCATGGCATATTCAAATCAATACAAACTTTGTTATGTCCCTTTTTATAAATTCAGTGGGCTCTTCATTACATGACACATTTATCTGCCTGAAGCAAAAAATGTCAGGTTTTAGTGCGTGTGTACTCATTTCTTTCCATCACTACAAAACACTCATCGTAATGTCTTGCAAGTTATTAATAACGAATTCTAGTTGTAACTTTTGTCAAACAATGTATATAACTTTTACTAAAACTACTTACACACACACACACCCATGCAGCTGAACATTACCTAGTCACTGGTGTTAGGAAACGATCCTCGCACTCATGTTCCTCGACACTGTCAATCCTACTATCTAATTCAGCACTCTGATTGGCTGAAACAGTGATCGACAGTGTTGATCCTTGACACTGTCGATCACTCTATCCTACTATCCTCTCTTGCTGACCTGGGAATCTCTGGAACTGCTCTGGCCTGGTTCTCCTCTTACCTCTCCAACCGCACTTACCAGGTAATCTGGCGTGGAGCAACCTCCACACCTCGCCCAGATGTCAGGACTGCCCAGTCTCTGACCACATTCCGGCGCCTCCTCAAGACTCACCTCTTCAGAAAGCACCTGTAGAACTCCTCTGTTCTTCGCCTGGGACACTTATCACCCTTCCTTAAATGCGCTTTACTTGCTCTTATCTGCCCCCTATTTTACTGCATTTAATCCTGTACGTCAGAGTACTGTAATCTGCCAAGTGTTTAATCTGTAGTATTTTGTATTTAATCATATCCTGATGTAACTATCACTGACACTTACCATTGAATCATATCATTGAATTATATTTTGTCACACTTGTACTTGCTTGAACCAAAGTCATTGTATTTATCTTGCTCTTAATTGTATTATTACTTGTACTGTGATACTTGAAATGTATTTGCTTTTGATTGTAAGTCGCCCTGGATAAGGGCGTCTGCTAATAAATAAATAATAATAATAATAATGTTCCATCTCTCCCTACAGAAGACAAGCAGGACATGGCATTGAGCATTTCAGCGAGCGGCACGCACAGCATCAGCATGTCCGTGGAGGTTAATGGCACTGTCTATTCCGGTAAGACTTACTGAAGCTGACAGGGCTGAGGTGATGACTCGGAGGGCTACAGGGGGACCCCTCTCCTCACCCAGCTCCTCTGGCTGCTTTTCAGTTGGTTCCTGTTGAAATCTGTTAGACCCTTTTAATAAAGAGACAACATGGGGGCAATGAGCAGTGATGACTTGACCGGAGTTCCCCAATACCTTAATATGGATTTAAAGCAAAAAAAAACCACACAAAATATTTGAAACGTCAGGTTGTATTTACTGTGTATGAAAATAAGTGAAATGAAAGTTGACAGTACTAGGAGTTCATTATTGCAATTTGACTTTTTTATTATCTATATTGTGTACATGCATAACATATTGCATTGTGGTATATTGCATTAATGAACTGTTTCATCATTGAGGGCATTGAATTTTTTTTTGTAGAAATGGTTGTCATTGCAGTTTTGTTTTCAGTATTCCCTGATTTTCCACTTGCTGGTCCTTTCTCTGTCTCCAGGTGTCTTGTTCGCTCAGAAGCCGGCAGCAGCAGCCCCAGGTCCGAGTGGCGGTTTCGGGATCCTCTCCTCCTCTCACAGTCCCACCTCCTCCAAGGCACCCAGCTCTGCAGAACCCTCCACCAGCGGCTCCCCCTAGAGGCCACACCTTGCATGGGCGGTGTTAGTGTGGAAAGGTTGAGAGAGGGAGGGGAGGGGGGACACAAGGACTTGTTGGCAGTTCGTATATAGAAATATATATTATATTAACCATGGCAGGGATTTACAGACTTTCACAACTATTACCTCATCAACTCGTCTGACCTGTCTGTCTTCATAGATGCACAGCCAAAAGATGGCGAATTGAACTTGAAGATTTTGTATTGTTGTTTTTCTATATCACATACCTCAATCATTTTGCAATGCTGATACCTCAAAGGGCTGTAGTTTACAATGACTGTTTACCGAATGTGTTCTCAGTATTACGAGTGCTTTTTAAACTGGAGGAGAGCAGGGGCTGCATATCCCAGACCCAGCCTCATTAGCAGCCTCTCGTTTCCAACGCTCAGCCAGCCCTGCAAGAGCCGACGCAACTCTTTGAAAAGCATAGGAGTTGAATTCAGGTCCTAAAACCAATGCTGCATCAAATGCAACTCCTCTGATTTTGAAGAGAACCCAAAATGCACCTTAATCAGAACACCCATGCCATGAGTGAGGAGACCCTGGTCTTCAGATTCACAGTGCAGCGTGCTGTCAGTCTCGTATCGTATCATACAGGCTTGCATGAGTGAGGAGACCCTGGTCTTCGGGTTCACAGTGCAGCGTGCTGTCAGTCTCGTATCGTATCATACAGGCTTGCATGAGTGAGGAGACCCTGGTCTTCGGGTTCACAGTGCAGCGTGCTGTCAGTCTCGTATCGTATCATACAGGCTTGCATGAGTGAGGAGACCCTGGTCTTCGGGTTCACAGTGCAGCATGCTGTCAGTCTCGTATCGTATCATACAGGCTTGCATGAGTGAGGAGACCCTGGTCTTCGGATTCACAGTGCAGCGTGCTGTCAGTCTCGTATCGTATCATACAGGCTTGCATGAGTGAGGAGACCCTGGTCTTCGGATTCACAGTGCAGCGTGCTGTCAGTCTCGTATCGTATCATACAGGCTTGCATGAGTGAGGAGACACTGGTCTTCGGGTTCACAGTGCAGCGTGCTGTCAGTCTCGTATCGTATCATACAGGCTTGCATGAGTGAGGAGACCCTGGTCTTCAGATTCACAGTGCAGCATGCTGTCGGTCTCGTATCATATCATACAGGCACCACTTTATGCTCAGCGTGGTAAGCTAGCCTCGTAAATCTAGTAACCAGACTGATATATTTGTGGATCAAGCACGTTTATTAGTATGGTTAAGGTGCTTTTTAGGGGAGCAGGGAGCTTTTTAAAACTGAAAATCAGCGTGCAGCTACAGTTCAAATTAAACTGTTTCCCTTTTTCTGCTTTACCAGAAAGGGTTGTCTCAGGAATATGCTGGTACATTAACATTTTTTTAAATATTGGGTTATAAAAATATTACTTTGTGCTATTCAAGTATATCTCTCTGATTTTGTGGTTAAATTCTATTTTTCTTCCTATCTTTCTATATACCTCATCTGATCAGTTTGACGTTATTTCGAATGCTTGTTGAATTTGTAATGTACTTGTTGATGTTTATTGAAAACCAAAGACGACAAAAAAAAAAATGATGACCCGCCCCACACTTCAAGTGGGAGCTCTTGGGAACCGGCTTTGCTAAGAATCATTCAGACTTCAGTATAGCCTCACATTGGCAGTTGTTTTCATAATAGCAGAACTGCTGGAAGCTCCTTTGATGGATTGTGTAACATTTTAAGATGTGGGGGTGTTGTATGCAGTGTCACAGTTGACAGTATTATAGATGCAACTCTGCCAGTCTGCTTGCGAATGGCTTGGTCTTGCACAGCTAAGTACCAAAGATATGGGATCTCCATGTAAACAAAATACCTCAATGTCCGCAAGAAAGCAGGACCTTGTGTGGCTTCATTTGACAGTGTTGGTCAGCAGCTCAGCTGAGGGGGTCGGGGGTGCTCAGTGCCTTCAAGGGTCCTGAAAGAGAATGTGGTCAGGAGGCCTTTAATTGAGGTGATGACCAAAAACACTGAAGGACAGAACCTCACAAAGAACCGGACCCAGTCCTGAAGGACAGAACCTCACAAGGTACCAGTCTCAGTCCTAGAGGACAGAACCTCACAAAGAACCAGTCCCAGCCCTAGAGGACAGAACCTCACAAGTTACCGGCCCCAGCCCTGAAGGACAGAACCTCACAAAGAACCGGCCCCAGTCCTGAAGGTCAGAACCTCACAAGGTACCGGTCCCAGCCCTGAAGGACAGAACCTCACAAAGAACCGGTCCCAGCCCTAGAGGACAGAACCTCATAAGGTACCGGCCCCAGCCCTGAAGGACAGAACCTCACAAGTTACCGGCCCCAGCCCTGAAGGACAGAACCTCACATTGTACCGGTCCCAGCCCTAGAGGACAGAACCTCACAAGTTACCGGCCCCAGCCCTGAAGGACAGAACCTCACAAGGTACCGGCCTCAGCCCTGAAGGACAGAACCTCACAAGGTACCGGTCCCAGCTACGTACTCGGGTTCTTCTAAATGGACGCCATCGTTAGCACAGAGAGTTAAAGGTTAAACATTAACAATAAAAGTATAATGTAGGCAGCACTTTACAAATATACCTTAAATCACAAGGCTGTTAATAAAAACTACATCTCTTTAACAAGTATCAAATCATGGCTAGAAAACTTTACAGCTAGGGCCAAAAGTTTTGCATCACCTAGAATTTTAGAATTGAGACAACTGAAACAAAACCCCAAAAAATATTAAAAAAAGAAACATTTAAACATTTAACATTATGTAATCAAAGAAAACACAATGATTTTGCAAAAGTCTACCGGAAGCCATAATAGTAGTACAGTATTTCATGTTAGATTTCGAAATGTCACATTTTTAAATTTTTGCCAGGTATATAGAAGACTACAAAGCGGTATGTAATTCAATATGTTAACATAACATTATTCAGCAGGTTTCATTTGACTTTATGAAGTAAATGATTAGTTCATTCTGTAGAGTGATGCAAACCCTTTGTCCATAGCCGTATACCACTGTCACTTTTTATAGCTCTACGAAAGGTGGTTGTTTTTTGTTTTCTGCATTTAAGCGATTTGGCTTTAAAATATATTGAATCATTCAAGGCTACCAATTCTTGTAAATAAGTTGCCTACTATTACCATATCCAGTACATATAACCATGCATAATTAGGAAGGCTTCAATCGCTGGATAGAGCTAATTCAGAAAGTCACATTGGGGAGGGGGTGGGCTTTATCTTTTTCAGTTCAGACCATTATTTATTTAGTTAAGGGATATTTATGCTACATTTCTATCTGCTGCTGGGAGCGGTTTGATTGGAAATCTGCAGCAGACAGATCAAACTGGTTTGAATTGGGGTCCGTCGGCTCCAGTGAGGATAAAAACCTGTCTCCATTGAGCTCTAATGGGGGTTCATCTGAAAATGGCTCACTGAGGTGGGTACTGGATGCAACACAAAGCAGGAATAAACAACCAAGGACCACATCACTATCAAATCTTTATTCCTGTGTGTAGATGATCTCTGATCTGATGTATAACTGCATGTAGATGGTATCTGATATGAAGCAGTTTCTAGTTTTGCACAGCTCCAATAAAGATGCGACTGATCTGATGGACTCGCCTTTTTCACTAATACAGTGGGGACGTTACAGGACCTCTCCCCCCCCAACACTAATTCACTAAGAGTTAGGATTCAAACCCCTGGCACAGCAGGGACACTTACTCAGGACTCCCTTTGTGAAGGTATAAAGCAGCACACAGGATCCCAGCACCTCGACCACCACACACCTTGGCATTGCAGTCTCAGGGAAGCAAGGAGGCCAATGAAATGACTTGGAGAGGCTCAGGGAGAACGAAGACACTTCAGTCGGGCCGACTATTTACTATTTTGTATCTCTGCATTCTTTTAATGTCGTTTACCTTATGTGTGCTTAAATGTGATAGTGTATCATGATGTTGTGCTTTTTAAAGAGAAAAGATGTTGCACAATTTGTCGAGTGCAAAACTGAGCACAACAGAAAGAAATAACTGATGTCCTTTTAATTTTCTATTTTGGTTTCTTTGTGTAAAGGGAGCTAAAGGCCTGGTTTGTAGGTATTGCGTGGGTGTTTTATTTTTAAATTAGATTTGATTTTCTCCTCCATAATTTTTAAAACCTCTAAAAATCGGTTTGTCACCTATCATCAGATGTACTATTGCATTGACAGCTATGAATCTGTTCATCGGATGTGCTATTGCATTGACAGCTATGAATCTGTTCATCAGATGTATTATTGCATTGACAGCTATGAATCTGTTCATAGTGTACTAGCTGTATCTGTCCAGGTCAAACTGAAATATTTTAATATATTGTACATACCCACTTTATCACCCACCCCCTCTCTTTTTGAAATCTGATTGAAGAGCATTGTTAATTCATGAATAATATATTAAGGGTGCACCAGTGATTTGATTTGTTTTTTAAAGATATACCTCTAAAGCCATAAAACACAATGGTGTGATGCTCCTTTTTTGTTTGTGGGTTTTGTGCTTGTTCGTTCTTTTTTTTTTTTCTTCTCTTAAACCACGTTCTTGGAGAATAACGTTGTGAATGCTTGTGAATCTGGTTTGTGATATAATTGTAAAGTGTATTTAAAAGAGGAGCACTTTTTTCTCCTGAAGAATTGATATTACACATTCAGTTTTGTTCGCATTGGAAATACAAGGCTGTGGTACTCAGGGGTTACAATATGTATTTCATTATAAAGTTTTACCTTTTATTTCTACCCGGATCTTGTATGCTTATTTTCTGTGTGTGTTTGTTATTTTCATATTTTTAAAAGCTAACAACTCACATGGTACTGGTGTACATGACTGTTAATGACCACCCACCCAACACCATTGTTTTGTAGTTGTGATGCGGGTGACTGACCACTAGAGGTCAGTGGTCAACTGGTATAAATGTAAGTAGCATGTCATTAATGAATTGCTTTTGTTTTTCGTTCCCTTACTGTTTATGGTGCTTCCTGGCATTCAGAGTGGTTCCGGGTTCTTTTGCTCCAATCTTATGTGATCATGCCCGGTGCTCTGCCAGAGTTGAAAGGTTGTTCTGTCACATGATTTGAATGGAATGAAGATGGCGGTTTGGTTCTTGGCTCTTTGGATTCTCCAGAGAAGCTCAAAGCAGCTGACAGGCAGGTAAAGGAAAAATAATAACTCCATATTAGAAGAAATCAGTCGCACGGATTGCAAGTCTAGACCTCATGAAAAGAACTTCCGCACAGCTCAATAAAGTGGAAGTGAAACGAGAAGCCGCCTGCGCTCTCGCTCTCTAAAGCTCTTACCACTGAGATCAGTTAGGAGAACAGTGCCAATGGTAGGACCCATTGGTGGAATGGCTGGGGTTACATTGCATAGTAGTTCTTCTACCCTCAGAGTGGCTTAAAAGAAGTTTCACAAAACAAAGAACAGCAATGCTAAAGTGGCTCACCTGGTACTACACTACTAGCCTAAGCATCTAATGGTCATGACAAGTACTGGATCTGTCTTCTCATGCTGTCATATTCAGCTGTCATATTCAGCTGGCTTTGAATTCTCATCTCCATGGAGATTACAGCTTGCATCTCTACTGCCCTGGCTTTGAATTCTCATATTGTTAAGAGGACATGCAGATCTTTAGAGACGAATTGATCTTTAGAGACAAAATATGGCAAGTTCCTCTTGAGCGGTCACATTATTTGAAAGCTATTCTGATCAAGACATTTTAACAGAAAGACTACAAAAAGGTGACGACACACTTGCCCAAATATTTTTCTTAGAATTCCCAGTGCGTACGTTTCATAAAATTGACCGCCTTTTTAAAAAAAAAAAAAAAAATAGAACCACATAAAATATAATTGAGATTCTCAGAAAATCATTCTTTGGAAAACCAAGAAAGAAAACTGTTTTCGATATAAACCTTGATGATATTGGCATTGTAGAGATCAATTTTCATTTAGCCAGTTTTGTATACTGCTTAAAAGGTTGTGGAATCCATATATTATAATGTGTAACAAGCTTTGCACTCGTGGTTTTATGATGTTTCCAGAAACCCTTGATGCAATTAAAACCTTGTAAATTGCTGCAGTCTAGCGTATATCTTTGAGCAGATACATTTAGTTTTACCTTGAATGAAGACTCCTATTGCATAGCAGTTTCCTCCAGTCCAGGTTTTACTACAGGCTTTATTAGCCACAGTGTATAAGTAACAAGCTCATGTGCGTCGTCTTAGTGAAACCAGGACTGGATCAAACTGCTGTGCAATGGGGGTGTGTGTCAGTGTGGGAGGGAAAGTCCTGCCGGTGCACGTGGGGGTGGGGGGGGGGGGGGGTTATTTCTCTCTGTCAAAACACGTGGGAATGCGTCTGGAGTCGTGAATTGAATAACTGATTAAATGATTAATTAAGGCTCCAGCCACAGGTGTATAAATAGGGTGATCATGGGTGTCAGTTAGATGAAATGGTTAGAGTTATTGCTGGCATTGGAGGTATGTGTGTTTGTGTTCCGTGCTGTGCCGTTTGTCCTATCCTGTTAGTGTTAGTGTAGGCCTTTTGTATTGGCTTGTGCCGTTGTATTTTGTTGATGTGTTTTGTTTATTTGTTATTATTACACGTGTGCATTAGCGCTTCACTGTATCAGAGTCTCCCTTCCTGGTAACTAACAGCCTTGCCAGTGAGGCTGTCCTGTCACAGGGTCTTATTGCAATTCCTATCACATTTCACAGAAGCTATTCATAAACATCCATTGAATTAGTAGCAGCAGTGGCCTATTGGCACAGCTTGATCACAGCACATGAACACATCTCTCCTGTCCTCCGAGGGAATCTTAATGGAAACATTTAACACAGAGAGTGATTGCATGTAACCATATTCATAGATAATAAAACCGCGGAGATGCCCAGTAGAATGCTCCAGTACATCTGGTGTAAACCTGGATGGATGCTGTTCTGCAAGTCAAATCTTACAATGTTGTTGTAAACATCCTTTTTTAATTCAATGCACGATGAATCATTGGTGCGTTCTTATGATGCGTGCTGTATAAAATATTAGCATAGCCCCTCCTCAATTACTTTACAATGACACCCACTGGTCTGACACTTTGAAGTTTGTTGTAAACCCGTCTCACAATAAAAAGGACAGGGTCAAGTGGAGATGTTTCAGGGGCTTGTTGTAACAATAGCCATTGATAACACTGTTTAATAGCTTGCTTCCCATTTTACACAATCCTGAACTAGGTGTTAAATAATGGAGCTAAATGAACACATCTGAGCCTCCGCAACAGGTGCTGAGATGTGATACGGGGCCAGTGAGGTCAGAGAAGCAAGGCAATTCAAAACCAGCCTGTTTATTTTAATAAAACAAACCTTGTTGCTGAAGTTCTGTTATACTTCAGTCTAATGTTTATTAGACTGCCAGTCTTGTCATTCTTAAGCTTTATTAGGTCGACATAATACAGTTCACATCCGCAGTGCTGATTGAGGGTGTGCAGGGCTCTACAGAGCTGTCTCTGTCACCATGCTCACCCCTGCACGAGCCTACAGTTCACATCCGCAGTGCTGCCTGCTGAACGACTTTCCTGAGGAGATTTTCAGCACCCAACCTTGACTCTTGAAGTGCTTCAGTGTTCTGTTCAGGAAAGGTCCGACCCAGCAGCTGCTACCTCTTCAAACAAGCACAAGGTCCTTCACAGGCAGTCTATCTGTCAGATACAGATTCTGCACTGCTCAACATTTCAGCATTGATTTTCCTTCTATACTAACTTTCTCATTGAACCCATGGAAAAACCACCACTAGTTACTGTGAAAGAACTAGATGGGTGTTTTCCCTTGTGTGATCACAAATGACCATGCTAATATGAAGTTGTTTTCAGTGTCAATCACCATGCTAATAGGAAGGGGTTTTCAGTGTCAGTCACCATGATAATAGGGCATTCTCCCATTCCCCAATACCAGACTTGCCAGATCACCTGTAATTTGGACCTAAAGCCCCAAGATACCAGTTTAGACTCAACCTAAATAAAAGTATTCCATCAATACAGCCTAGAGATAAGCAGATTATTAAACAGCACATTGACATTTAAGTATATCTGTCTTAAATGTGCTTTCCTCTGTGACTACATGCATTTACTTTATCATGTTTTTGTTTCAGGGAATTTGAAAGTACAAATAAACTATTCATAGCTTTTAATTACTGTACATTTTTAAGCATTTGTAGGACTTTGCTACCTGTAATCATGTATTATATGGTACTGGTTGTGTTCTAGCGGCTTGTCTCTCTCGTCTCTCCCTGTTCCTAGCCTGCTTGCCTGTGTGCTACTTGTTTGTATTTGTGTGTGGGTGGAGTTTTTTGTGGCAGAGTTCTGCTTTTAAACCTTTACATCTTTCATCAGAGTCTGGAGAACCCAACACTTCTGTTTTTGGTGAAATTTACATTTCCTTCTCCACAAAAACTGTGTGAAAAAGGAACTCCTGAGTGTGATATTCAGCTGTAGAATAGCAACTGCCCCCTTGCATTTGACATGATTCAGGGCCAAGGCTGGGTTAATCCATCACACAGCCCGAGGCAAACATACACTCCTGGGCCCCCATCTTCTTATATGAAGAACAACAAATAGACAAGTTTATATAGAGAGAGAGAATTAGCTTTTAGAACCCACGCTCCACCAATTTGCAAAACTTCTTTTCAGTTTTAAGTTATATTTGGTTTTGATCAGATACGGTCAGTAATGCCGAATTCTAGTTATTAAGTTTCACTCACGGCTGTGAACTGAACGACTGACTGGATCTGACAGAACCAGTTCAATTGAAGGCGGTGTGCTAAATACATTAAAAATCAATTCAGAAAAACCTGAAGCCTGTGTCAAATCCCATAGCGGAGCTTGATAATCACCTTCCACGATTTACTGAATAAAATTACAACAGTTTGAATATGGACAAGGACAAATGTTGATTGTTATCCGGTTTAAGAAATGTGATACTTCTATATAGGAGGTGATCAAACTTTTGTCCACTAACTGTCAGTCCCCTATAGTCCACAAAAATATATATTAGAAACTGATGTATTTTAACATCTCGCTGTATGACATTCCTTTCAGGCAGGATATTTTTCTTGTTTTTCGTCCTCATCCTGTTCCCAGTTGAATTTAATTGTCATTCACTACTGCCATATTACCTATTACAAGAAAAACAAGAACCACACAAACCTACTGCAGCCATTTTATTATGCATAATGTGTTGATACCCCCCCCCCCCCCGGACTGGTTCAAATGTGTTCAGTAATACCATATAGATTTTTAATGAAATGTTTAGAATGCAGATGATATTCAAAATTAGAGGAGTACATTTCATTTTAACAGTCCACTGTTTAGTGCCCATTTTCACTCCATAGATTCAAGGAACGCTACTACTGCAAAATTTCACCACACAGTTAAAGATATAATGAGTCCTATCGAGCATTCCCGGTAAGATACAAAAACAAGCTATGTTGTAATCAGAGTCTGGGGTGATGGAGTTGTACGTATTTATTTTTAAGTCCACTAGTACCAGTGCTGGACTCCACTGTCAGTACAGCTTTGATCTTTCATCGACATATACTCTCATAAAAGAGGCCCAGACACTGCTTTGTCACGAATTGTTTGGTAAGAGATTCTGTCACTATTAATCTGGATCAGTTCTTGGATAGCTGATTTGGATAACTCCATGTTTATTTGTTAGACGACTAATTATGGAGGCGAGTTAATTCATGCTGGTTGCAATCAATGATACGAAGATGCAGCAGGGTTGAATTGAATGGGTGGGCCAGTGACTAAATGGGGGGTGTCAATTAAAATGAGTATCGTTGATGCAAGGGTTATAGTGTCTGTCTTGGTAAATATATGGCTACCCAGAAGATGCATTTGTTCTGCTGGGGGTATATCTACATATTTTTTTTTTTTACTGTTTTCCCTAAAGAGCCGGGGGGGGGGGGTTAATGATTAGTTGTAGTGATTGTGAGAGTAAAATTATTAGAAATGGAACCAGCATAAAATATGGCAGTGCACTGTGTTTATTCATTTTTCAAAAGGGAAACTCAGGAAAGAACAGAAATGCAGCACTCTGACTGAAGCACTTTACAGCATGATGATACAGAGTCGTTATCGGTATGAGATGAGATGTCGGTGTGGTTCAGTTGTGTATATCGTGTGAAAGATTTCTGGGGGCGTGTCTGGATATATACATACATTTGTTTTTTTATTGTTTTAACTGGCGAGCGAGCGAGTGTACGGCATTGCAAAATAATGCGGCAGGGGCGGTGCTATGATGCGCTATAAACAGATATGCTATGGTTTGACTGAGGCGCTAAACTGTAAGATTGCACTGTGTCTACAAATTAGAGACAAATGCCGTCCCGGAAACATTAAGGCTGGGACTGGGAGTTGATCTTTACATTTGGGGACTGTCCCGTCCAATTAGGGATGGGTGGTCACCCTACCATTCCTGCCAGTTTCATTGTCGTTTCCATGCATTCCCGCACACATGAAGAGAAATGTATTCCCATACTGTGGGAATCCCATGCGAGTCCCATCCTAATGCCACTCTCTACTGCACAAGGTTCATCTGAGAAAAAAAAAACTTGTTCTAATTCTGCAGTGCTGTGTGGCAAAATCAACATATTAATGGAAAACTTGTAGGAAATGTGTCTCTCCGCTAGGTATAGACAAGAACGCAGTGCCAGTATTCATCAGCTGCCAGATCCTGTCTGAGATCTGTCAAGTCAGTCACTTGGTACTGCATAAATTCCATCTATCCAGCATATTTCCAATATCAATCTGTGGTAAAACTTAAATGTATGGACGGTTGGCAACCTTAAGTCCAATGCAGTTTCTCAATGGCCAATACAGCGAAGGCAGTGAGCTTTCCTTGCTTTACTGTTGATCAGAGTTGGTTTTTGACACGCTGCGTTAAAGAAAATGCTCTTTCTCCAGGGATAAGGCTTTTTGGCAGTTCGGGACTTTCAGCACCGATTTTGTATTTCTAATGCCCCCTGTGATCGAGTGACCCCAGCTATGCACTGCACTCAATCACTGATCACATTAGGTGTGCCTAATGGTAGTCTATAGGGAAACCAGGTTTTATTGTTTGATTTTATTGTTGATATTTAAACTTGCATTGTGTATTTACATGTAGGTTAAAACCAATGTATGTATTTGAGCATTGTTTATATGTTAAGGCCAAATAGGGTGCTATGTATATTTATTTAAATGCAATTAAATGACAATTTATATTGTATTGGTTTAGTCCAGGGGAGGGGCTAATGAAAACAGGTATAAGTACCTGGGTTTGGGGTCATTTAGGGGAGACAATAAGGAGAGTGAGGTGCGCTCTGACGATATGGACTTGATGAGTAGATAAGTGCTCTATGTCGGGAGAGCTGTGTGAAACAGACCAGTATTTGTTTAAAAATGTTCTTTTGTATTTTCTTTTTTTTTTTTTTTTTTTGCTTTGCATTGAATGTTGAGAATTTGTCTTTATTGTTTTATTTGTTGTTCCACTGGAGGCCTCTAATAAACACTTTTTGGCAAAACTCGACTTGTGATTATCTCGTGCACGTGGCATAACCACTCTTCTTCTCGTGTCTTGTGTTTATGGTTTGCTGCCCTGAAAGAGACATCGTTTGCTGTATTCAAGCAAAATCAAACGGACTGACCCGGAATTTTACTTGTACCGCCGCGCAAAAGTGAGTGAGAGTAAACTCCGGGTGAGCCAGATTGATTTTGTGTGAAACACAAGCGAGTGAATCTTCATTTCCTTGTGAGTGAATCTTTATTGGTAAAGTTCTGGCCTTCTTTTTTATGGTCAGCTTCATAGCCTCAGGGAAGTTATCCATCTAGATGGGGTATGAAACTCATTTTTTTTTTCAAATGTTAAACTTTGTAAACCATTTTATCAGCCTTTAATTTACAAAAAGAGCAAGGGTTTATTATATTAGAGGTTATTATATTTAAAAAAAACGCAAACATCCATTAAATTCTGTTGGCCTGTCCTCCAGGCCCTGATTATGTCATATGGGAGGGGTTGTTTTTTTGGTGAAAGATAAAATTCCAGTTGGATTGTCTCAACTCTGTGGATATTTCCAATGTTTTCTATGATCCACCGAACAGAAAACAGAAATATATTTCAGAGTTCCTTTTTTAAGTTTCATGGGGAACTGTTGTCTTCAGATACAGCGTTTGTTCCTTCTACTGTCTCGTGTTATGAGTGGTGCTGTTCCTAGGATGGGGGTGACACAACTCAAACAACATCACAAAATAGCACAAATCTGGTATGGATACCTCCTGTTACTATCCTAGATAACAAAGGACGATTAAAAAATAAAACAGCAGTTATTATTGTTGTTTATTTCTTAGCAGACACCCTTATCCAGGGCGATTTACAATCGTAAGCAAATACATTTCAAGTATTACAATACAAGTAATACAATAAGAGCAAGAAATACAATAACTTTTGTTCAAGTGTGACAAACCACAATTCAATAATACAGCAGATAATAGTGATAGTTACATCAGGATATGATTAAATAGTGATAGTTACATCAGGATATGATTAAATACAAAATACTACAGGGTAAACACTTGGCAGATTACAGTAATCTGAAGTACAGGATTAAATGCAGTAAAATAGGGGACAGATAAGAGCAAAATAAAGCACATTTAAATGAAGAGTGATAGTGTCCCAGAATACAAACAGGAGTTCTACAGGTGATGTTTGAAGAGGTGAGTCTTAAGGAGGCGCCGGAATGTGGTCAGGGATTGGGCAGCCCTGACATCTGTAGGAAGGTCATTCCACCACTGCGGAGCAAGGGTGGAGAAGGAGCGGGCTCTGGAGGCAGGGGAGCATAGCGGAGGTAGAGCCAGTCTTCTAGTGCAGGCGGAGCGGAGAGGTCGAGTGGGGGTCATCTGATACTATTGCGGGTCTTGTGATGGTCTGCGTGATTTAAAGGCAGACTCATTTGTGCTGTGTCATGATGAAAATGGGCAGTAATATTTTACTTTAAAATGTAATGATCAAACCAAGAATTACAAAAGTATAACTAATCAAATTCAGAAAAACAGCACTTTCAATGGCAATGTTCAATTCAACATCTATAAATCGCTTTTTTAATTTTTTTTTAATTAACGCATTTTTTTTAATGAAAACAGTCTTTTAGTGCCACGATCAATGGTAGTATGTGCACTGTAGTCGTAAATCAAAAGTGTTTCTAAGTAACTATATCAATCAAAGGTACTTTATGCACCACAGGTGACACATGCCGTACAGTGAAGTACTGGCACTAGGACTGAAATGCCTATTTTACTGAATGCAGTTTACCTTGGGGGGATTGGCATTGTTGTTGAGATTATCCACTGATCTGAGCACCTTGTCCTTTTTGGATCTCTGTGCAAAATCAAACCAAGTGCGTACCGGTGCTTCACTTCCCCTTGAAATCTGCGATGGACTCTGTGACAGAACTAGATTTATTTCAGTCAGTTTTGAAGGGGCTTCACCAACTCTGAGTCAATCTGTAATTTACGATAATTTCTGCTCAACAAGATTTACTGTTATGAAATGATTGTTTTTAAGATATTTGTGATGGGGATATTATTTTGTTTGTTTGGTTGGAGACGGTGAAGTACAGTTCTGTTTGTACTCAGGAAGGCAGTCCTTGACACATTTTGATCAGATGAATTAGCTTTTAGATTGAAGTAAATCTGTGGTCTATAGGTGATAGTCTAGTGGTGAACATAGCTATATGCTGTCCCCACATTTAACACCAGCAAACGGAGAGTAAGATCTGAATACCTCCCATTGTAAAAGCAAATGGCCTGTTTCTATTTGTTACTGTATGTCATACTACTTTTCAACAAGAAGTACATTGAATGTGATTGTCAATTGAAGTTGGAAGTGATTTGAAGTTAGCAGTAAAATCATATGAACGTCAAAACCTGGCATTGGGACTGGTGAAGCAAATCCTAATCTGGTCTTCTGAAAAATGATATGAATTATCCATTGCTTAGCAATGTGTTTACTGTCTTTAATTATCCATGGTTTAGCAATGTGTTCACTGTCATTGTTTACAGTGGCGTGCCGTCTATGTACGCAATGCCTGCATGCATGCCCTATAGCTCACACACAAAAAAATAAACAATAATATTATAATTAGTATACTATTTATTATTATTATTATTATTATTATTATTATTATTATTATTATTATTATTATTATTATTATTATTATTATTATTATTATATATAACAAATACACGAATAATAAATATGTATAGGTTTGCATGTAAGAGCATATCGGCAGTATCCGGCATGTCAACGCAGGCAATGCCCCGAGTGGCATCTCGTTGCCCAGGCAACGTGACGCTGTGCGGCCGAGCTCCACTCTGGCCGTCCATTGAAAAACATAGTGAAGGCATGCAATTGAAGAAATGAATCGTTCTGATGTAACAGAGAAAGCAGGCCAACTCACAGCGGCCACCTTGTGGGGCTCAGGTCACGGGCAGAAACGGAAGGCAGAAAATAAACAGTTGTTTTGCGAAACTAGAGAATACGATTTGATTGAAGCAGAGAGAGAGATAAATTGATAATTTATTTTTTTTAAAAATGCTTTCAAATCCATTTAGTGCAGGAGATTATGCGACTAGAGCATGCACAAAAAAGCAGATAAGAGTTGAAACGTTATTTGAAGTGAGTGGATCTGTGGATGTGGGGATACAAACTAGTCTGCTGGCCGTGTCTACTTTTCATTAACGAGCAGTGTGTGGAATAAGGCTGGATACCACGATTTAAACAATTTATACATTGCCTGCAGACGGCATGGAACTAGCCGGCAGCACCAAACACCGTGTATACAGTTACGAACATCTGGACAAGCTTCAGTTAAACGAGCAACACAATGAAAAAGTCCATCAGAATCGTGACCAGATTTCTACAGTTTGTCACTGATGAGTTTCAGAAAAAAGACAGACGAATGGAATTTCAATTTCAATAGAAAATGAAACTAAATGTCTTTTATATTCCCAGTGCACGTTGGAAAATGTTTTTATGTAAAAAGTTGTTGCATTCCTTGCTAAAAAATAAAAGCCAAGGCAAGCCACTTATTTAGAAATGTGTTTACTGTCTTTAATTCTCCATTGCTTAGCAATGTGTTTACTGTCTTTTTTTGTTGATCAAATTGGTTTTGGTTTTTTAACACAGAACAAAGACAATCAAACAATAATACACCATTTTTTTCCAGAACTACATTTATTTCAGTCAGTTTTAAAGGGGCTTCACCAGCGCTGAGTAGGGTGACCACCGGTCATTAATTGGGCGGGACAGTCCCGAAATGTAAAGATCAAGTCCCGGTCCCGGCCTTAATGTCTCCAGGACGGCATTTGTCCCGAATTCGTAGATACAGTGCATCTTACAGTTTAGCGCCTCAGTCAAACCATAGCATATCTGTTTATAGCGCATCATAGCACCGCCCCTGCCGCATTATTTTGCAACGCCGTACACTCGCTCGCTCGCCAGTTAAAACAATAAAAAAACAAATGTATGTATATATCCAGACGCGCCGCCAGAAATACGATATACACAACTGAACCACACCGACATCTCATCTCATACCGATAACGACTCTGCATTAACATGCTGTAAAGTGCTTCAGTCAGAGTGCTGCATTTCTGAGACAGAACAGCAACTACAGTGACAGTCAAATAGCGTACAACAATAAAAGCTACAAATAAACCTATTTGAAATACAGACTTAAAGGAAACACTAGCTCACAAATACTTTACACTGGTTCCATTTCTAATCATTTTACTCTCACAATCACTACAACTAATCATTACTCCCCCCCCGGCTCTTCAGGGGAAACAGTAAAAAAAAAAAAAATGTAAATACACCCAAGCATAAGAAATGGCAGATGTCCCTTTTTTGCATTTTGAAAAGGTGGTCACCCTAGCGCTGAGTCAAACTGTTATTTACGGTAATTTCTGCTCAACAAGATTTACTGTTATGAAATGATTGTTTCTAAAGTATATCTGATGGGGATTTTACTTTGTTTGTTTGGTTGGAGACGGTGAAGTACAGTTAAGTTTGTACTGGGGGGCAGGGGGAGGCAGCCCTTCTTGACACATTATTTATTTATTTTTTTTAATTAGTCGTTGCCAATTTTTTAAATTATTTTCTCCCAATTTGGAATGGCCAATTATTTTATTCTGCTCAGCTCACCGCTACCACTCCTGCGCTGACTCGGGAGGGCGAAGACGAACACACGCTGTCCTCTGAAGCGTGTGCCGTCAGCCGACCTCTTTTTTTCACACTGCAGACTCGCCATGCAGTCACCCAAGAGCTACAGCGTCGGAGGACAACGCAGCTCTCGGGCAGCTTACAGGCGCCCGGCCAGACTACAGGGGTCACTGGTGCACGGTGAGCCGAGGACACCCAGGCCGACCTAACCCTCCCTCCCCCTGGGCGACGCTCGGCCAATTGAGCGCCGCCCCCGGGGAGCTCCCGTCCTCGGTCGGCAAAGGAATAACCTGGACTCGAACTCGCGACGTCCAGACTGTAGGGCGCATCCTGCACTCTATGCAAGTGCTTTTTTACTGGATGTGCCACTCGGGAGCAACTTTCTTGACACATTTTGATGAGATGAATTAGCTTTTAGATTGTTTTTAGATTGAAGTAAATCTGTGGTCTACAGGTGGCTAGTGGTGAACATAGCTATATGCTGTCCTCACATTTAACACCAGCAAATGGAGAGTAAGATCTGAATACCTCCCACTGTAAAAGCAAATGGCCTGTTTCTACTTGTTACTGTATGTTGTACTGCTTTTAAACAAGAAATACATTGAATGTGATTGTGAATTGAAGTTCAAAGTGATTTGAAGTTAGCAGTAAAATCATATGAACGTCAAAACCTGGCATTGGGACTGGGGAAGCAAATCTTGATCCATCTTTTTGAAAAATGATTTTAATTATCATTGTGCATTGTGTTTACTGTCTTTAATTATCCATGGTTTAGTAATGTGTTTACTGTCTTTAATTATTTTCCTTTCGTTTGAATGAAGAGAACAGTCTTTGTTTAGTGCCACAATCAATGGTAGTATGTGCACTGTAGTCGTAAATCAAAAGTGTTTCTAAGTAACTATATCAATCAAAGGTACTGTATGCACCACAGGTGACTCATGCCGTACAGTAAAGTACTGGCACTAGGACTGAAATGCCTATTTTACTGAATGCAGTTTACCTTAGGGGGATTGGCATTGTTGTTGAGATTATCCACTGATCTGAGCACCTTGTCCTTTTTGGATCTCTGTGCAAAATCAAACCAAGTGCGTAGCGGTGCTTCACTTCCCCTTGATATCTGCGATGGACGCTGTGACAGAACTAGATTTATTTCAGTCAGTTTTGAAGGGGCTTCACCAGCTGGTCACCTTAGCACTGAGTCAAACTGTTATTTACGGTAATTTCTGCTCAACAAGATTTACTGTTATGAAATGATTGTCTCTAAGGTATTTCTGATGGGGATATTATTTTGTTTGTTTGGTTGGAAACGGTGAAGTACAGTTCAGTTTGTACTGGGGGTGGGGAACATAGCTATATTATCCATGCGTTAGCATGGGTTAGCATTGTATTTACTGTCTATAATTATCCATGGTTTACTGTGGTGTGCTGTCTATGTATGCAACGCCTGCATTGCATTCCCTATAGCTCACACAAAAAAATATAAACAATAATATGATCATTAATATACTCATTATTATTATTATTATTATTATTATTATTATTATTATTATATATAACAAATACACAAATAATAAATATGTATAGGTTTGCATGTAAGAGGAATCATATCGGCAGTATCCGGCATGTCAACGCAGGCAATGTCCGAGTTGCATCTTGTTGCCCAGGCAACGTGACACTGTGCGGCAGAGCTCCACTCATACTACTTTTAAACAAGAAGTACATTGAATGTGATTGTGAATTGAAGTTGGAAGTGATTTGAAGTTAGCAGTAAAATCATATGAATGTCAAAACCTGGCATTGGGACTGGGGAAGCAAATCCTAATCTGGTCTTCTGAAAAATGATGTGAATTATCCATTGCTTAGCAATGTGTTTACTGTCATTGTTTACAGTGGCGTGCCGTCTATGTACGCAATGCCTGCATGCATGCCCTATAGCTCACACACACAAAAAAATAAACAATAATATTATAATTAGTATACTATTTATTATTATTATTATTATTATTATTATTATTATTATTATTATTATTATTATTATATATAACATATACACTAATAATAAATATGTATAGTTTTGCATGTAAGAAGAATCATATCGGCAGTATCCGGCATGTCAACGCAGGCAATGCCCCGAGTTGCATCTCGTTGCCCAGGCAACGTGACGCTGTGTGGCAGAGCTCCACTCTGGCTGTCCATTGAAAAACATAGTGAAGGCATGCAATTGAAGAAATGAATCGTTCTGATGTAACAGAGCAAGCAGGCCAACTCACAGCGGCCACCTTGTGGGGCTCAGGTCACGAGCAGAAACGGAAGGCAGAAAATAAACGGTTTTGCGAAACTAGAGAATACTATTTGATTGAAGCAGAGAGAAAAATTGATAATTAAAAAAATTGCTTTCAAATCCATTTAGTGCAGGAGATTATGCGACTAAAGAAGAAATCATAAGAAACGGACCTCCGAAACTGAAGTTCAAGAGCATTGAGAGGCATCGGGGCAGATTTTGTCCAGTTCATTTTATAGCCCTGATAAGGCACTGATTTAATTGAAAGGTGAATATATTTTAGGTATAGTATTTTGGATATCCACAATATACAATAGAATATCATCTGCATACAATGATATAGCGTGGTTTGGTGCTTTAAACTTCTTGGAAGGCACTAGAGGTTCAAGGGAAAGAGCAAATAACATAGGCGATAAAGGGCAGCCTTGTTTTGCTTCTCCTGAGGATATGAAAGGTTTCAGAGTGTAAACCACCAGTCGAGACCATAGCAGATGGATTGGTGTATATCGTGCACATCAGATTAATAAAATTGTCACCTGAAACCGAATATACGTTTCCCCATGTATTTTTCTAGAATTCTCTAATACAGCTTCATGTCTGAGTTAATAAGAGATTGGATGCTTATTTCCATGCTCAGTGGGATAATTCCCTTTTTTTAGGTGTCAGAGAAATTAGAGCAGTAATGAGATCATGATGAAATGCACTTTTCTTGACTGCCGAGTCTATTGTGTCAAACCAGACTGGGCCGAGTATGTCCCAAAACAACAACAGTTCTGGGGGGATGCTGTCATGTCCTGGAGTCTTGCCTTTTTAAGACTCTCCAGTGCTGTTTTTAACTAATCCAGCAAGATAGTTACTACAACAGTGTGCTGCCTTCCAGGAGCCTCTGTCAAGCCATCACTGAGAACGTGGACAGGCTCCTAGAACGAGCAGGAGATGACCCGGTAGTAGTCGTCCACATTGGTACAAACAACTTTGGAAGAGACAGGTCAAGATCCCTGCAAAACAAATTCAGAGAGCTAGGAAGGAAATTAAAAGACAAGACCAAAACTGTGGTATTTTCTGGGATACTGTCAGCACCTGCAAAGGACCATATGGACAGCTGGAAATACAAAATCAAAATGCATGGCTGAAATCGTGGTGCACACAGGAAGGCTTCACTTTTCATGAACATTGGAGCACATTCTACAATAAGGACTATCTATATAGGTGGAACGGACTGCACTTAAACAGAAAGGGAACCAATCTACTCGGAGAAAGGATTCTTGAGGAGGTCCAGAAGCATTTAAACTAGAAAGGAAGGGGGGAGAAAACAAAAAAACAGAAGGGAGACCACATCAAAACAAGGGCAACAACTCAGGTAAGACAACTATTAAATGTATTTATCTTAATGCTAGAAGTCTCAGAAACAAAATGTTAGTACTTGAAGCTACTGCAACAAGTAACTACAATGTGATAGGTGTTACAGAAACTTGGTTGTCTGAGAGTGATGGAGACGAATATAATAGTGGGTACACACTGTATAGGAAAGACAGGCAGGACAGAAGAGGCAGAGGGGTAGCGCTATACATAAGAAATAGTCTTGAAGCCCAGCTGTTAAATCTGGACAAAGAAAACATTGCAGAATCAATATGGGTCAGAATAATGGACAAAAATTCAAAGGGCATAATAATAGGAGCATGCTATAGACCGCCAAATGCAGACGTTAAGCAAAATAATCTGTTATACAATGACATTAGAAATGCATGTAGAAAAGGAGAAGCCATACTAATGGGGGATTTCAACTTCCCCCGTATAAAATGGGAGAACCCGGTGGGGAGCACGATGGACGAAATTGAAATGGTGGAAATGACAAATGACTGCTTCCTAACGCAATTTGTCAAGGCAAATGACAAGGTATGGACCCCTCCACTATACCCAGTCACCAGGGGATAATACAGCTCTGCGTGTCCCTCAGGTATGGACCCCTCCACTATACCCAGTCACCAGGGGATAATACAGCCCTGTGTATCGCTCTGGGATCTTCGTGGTTGTAGTCATCATAATAATTCCACAGATATGACCCTTTTTGCACTTCCATCAGTTACACAAGTCTCCCAATGTGCAGTTTTGAAGGGAACAAATGTTATTGCAAACATGTATTTTCACTGTAAAACATGGTCCTTGGTACTACACTTCTCAGGCAATAGGGGACGCTAGTAGAAAAGGAGAAGCCATACTAATGGGGGATTTCAACTTCCCCCATATAAAATGTGAAAACCCGGTGGAGAGCACGACGGACGAAATTTAAATGGTGGAAATGACAAATGACTGCTTCCTAATGCAATTTGTCAAGGCACCGACTAAAGGGGAGGCATGCCTTGATTTAGTCTTTTCAAATAACGAAGACAGAATAACTAAAACAGAGGTCAGAGAGCCATTGGCAAACTCAGACCACAACATGGTCTCATTTGAAGTGATTTTTAAACCCAAAAAGTAATGACTAAAGCTAAGGTTTACAATTTTAGAAAAGCAAACTATGAAGGTATGAAGCAGAGACTAACAGAAGTAGATTGGAGTAAAATAGAGAAAACATCCACAGAAAAAGGATGGCTGTTTTTTAAAAATGTAGTACTAGAGGCGCAAAATAATTACATCCCAAAAGTAGACACATCTAAATCTAAAACAAAATGGCCAAAATGGTTTAATAGATCAATTAAAAAAATATTCAGCAAAAAAAGGCACTTTTCAGAGCGTTTAAAAGGGACCAAAAACAAAGTACACAGAAAGAGTACTTGGAACTGCAAACACAAGTCAAAAAGGAAGTTAGAAAGGCCAAGACAGAGATAGAAATCAATATTGCTAAGGGGGTTAAAACCAATTCCAAAATGTTTTTCCAATATTATAACAGCAAGAGAACATTCAAAGAGGAGGTTAAATGTCTAAGAGACACAAATGGCAAAATCATAGATGAAGAAAAAAATAGCAAATATATTAAATGATTACTTTTCACAGGTTTTTACAAAGGAGGACACGGACAACATGCCCCACATGTCGACCTGTTCCTATCCAGTTTTAAATAACTTTAGCATAACAGAGGCAGAAGTGTTAAAGGGACTAGGAGCTCTTAAAATAAACAAATCCCCTGGGCCGGATGAGATCCTCCCAATAATACTCAAAGAAATGAAAGAAGTTATTTACAAACCGCTAACCAAGATCATGCAACAGTGGTTGTACCGGAAAATTGCAAACGTAATACCGATCCACAAAAAGGGAGACAAAACCGAACCAGATAACTACAGACCAATAAGCCTGACTTCTATTATATGTAAACTTATGGAATCTATAATAAGATCTAAAATGGAAAAGTACCTATATGGTAACAATATCCTGGGAGACAGTCAGCATGGTTTTAGGAAAGGGAGATCGTGTCTAACTATCCTGCTTGACTTTTTTGAGGATGCAACATCGACAATGGATAATTGCAAAGCATACGACATGGTTTATTTAGATTTCCAGAAAGCTTTTGACAAAGTCCCGCATAAAAGATGAATTCTCAAACTGAACGCAGTAGGGATTCAAGGAAATGCATGCACACGGATTAGGGAGTGGTTAACATGTAGAAAACAGAAAGTACGATTAGAGGAGAAACCTCAAAATGGAGTGAGGTAACCAGTGGTGTACCACAGGGATCAATATTAGGTCCTCTGCTATTCCTAATCTACATTAATGATTTAGATTTTGGTATAGTAAGCAAACTTGTTAAATTTGCAGACAACACAAAAATAGGAGGAGTGGCAAACACTGTTGCAGCAGCGAAGGTCATTCAAAATGATCTAGACAGCATTCAGAACTGGGCAGACACATGGCAAATGACATTTAATAGAGAAAAGTGTAAAGTATTGCATGCAGGCAATAAAAATGTGCTGAAATTGAAGAAGGGAACTATGAAAAAGACCTAGGAGTTTATGTTGACTCAGAAATGTCTTCATATAGACAAGGTGGGGAAGTTATAGAAAAGGACAACAAGATGCTCGGATATATTGTGAGAAGTGTTGAATTTAAATCAAGGGAAGTAATGTTAAAGCTTTACAATGCATTAGTAAGACCTCACCTAGAATATTGTGTTCAGTTCTGGTCACCTCGTTACAAAAAGGATATTGCTGCTCTAGAAAGAGTGCAAAGAAGAGCAACCAGAATTATCCTGGGTTTAAAAGGCATGTCGTATGCAGACAGGCTAAAAGAATTGAATCTATTCAGTCTTGAACAAAGAAGACTACGCGGCGATCTGATTCAAACATTCAAAATCCTAAAAGGTATAGACAATGTCGACCCAGGGGACTTTTTTGACCTGAAAAAAGAAACAAGGACCAGGGGTCACAAATGGAGATTAGATAAAGGAATATTCAGAACAGAAAATAGGAGGCACTTTTTTACACAGAGAATTGTGAGGGTCTGGAACCAACTCCCCAGTAATGTTGTTGAAGCTGACACCCTGGGATCCTTCAAGAAGCTGCTTGATGAGATTCTGGGATCAATAAGCTACTAACAACCAAACGAGCACGATGGGCTGAATGGCCTCCTCTCGTTTGTAAACTTTCTTATGTTCTGAAAAGAAGGGATTGGGGTAGGATCAGGATGGCTAAGCTGTTTACCTGTCAAAACAACAACACAAAGAAACCTTGTGGTACAGCGTTGCAAGGTACACAGTTGTACCCACAGAAAACTTCCTTGGCACTACTTGCCCTGGATGAGTGCTGTATCCTCTCTAATAACCAGGCTTCTTCTTTCAGCAGCAGCCCTGAATAAACTAACTCTGGGGTTTATATGCCCCAGAGAAACAGGTATTGGCAGCTGGTTCTAATAACAATAATGAGGCCAACTGCCAAAACAATTAAATAATTACATCAATTAAACAATGAAATTCAAACAATGAAATTAAACAAAAACAATTAGCTTGGCAGGGAGGCTTTTCACCATGTCCCTGCCACAAAACACACATTTTTACACTTGCAGGTCCCCTGCCCTGCTACTATATATATATATATATATATATATACAGTGCCTTGCGAAAGTATTCGGCCCCCTTGAACTTTGCGACCTTTTGCCACATTTCAGGCTTCAAACATAAAGATATGAAACTGTAATTTTTTGTGAAGAATCAACAACAAGTGGGACACAATCATGAAGTGGAACGAAATTTATTGGATATTTCAAACTTTTTTAACAAATAAAAAACTGAAAAATTGGGCGTGCAAAATTATTCAGCCCCTTTACTTTCAGTGCAGCAAACTCTCTCCAGAAGTTCAGTGAGGATCTCTGAATGATCCAATGTTGACCTAAATGACTAATGATGATAAATAGAATCCACCTGTGTGTAATCAAGTCTCCGTATAAATGCACCTGCACTGTGATAGTCTCAGAGGTCCGTTTAAAGCGCAGAGAGCATCATGAAGAACAAGGAACACACCAGGCAGGTCCGAGATACTGTTGTGGAGAAGTTTAAAGCCGGATTTGGATACAAAAAGATTTCCCAAGCTTTAAACATCCCAAAGAGCACTGTGCAAGCGATAATATTGAAATGGAAGGAGTATCAGACCACTGCAAATCTACCAAGACCTGGCCGTCCCTCTAAACTTTCAGCTCATACAAGGAGAAGACTGATCAGAGATGCAGCCAAGAGGCCCATGATGACTCTGGATGAACTGCAGAGATCTACAGCTGAGGTGGGAGACTCTGTCCATAGGACAACAATCAGTCGTATACTGCACAAATCTGGCCTTTATGGAAGAGTGGCAAGAAGAAAGCCATTTCTTAAAGATATCCATAAAAAGTGTCGTTTACAGTTTGCCACAAGCCACCTGGGAGACACACCAAACATGTGGAAGAAGGTGCTCTGGTCAGATGAAACCAAAATCGAACTTTTTGGCAACAATGCAAAACGTTATGTTTGGCGTAAAAGCAACACAGCTCATCACCCTGAACACACCATCCCCACTGTCAAACATGGTGGTGGCGGCATCATGGTTTGGGCCTGCTTTTCTTCAGCAGGGACAGGGAAGATGGTTAAAATTGATGGGAAGATGGATGGAGCCAAATACAGGACCATTCTGGAAGACAACCTGATGGAGTCTGCAAAAGACCTGAGACTGGGACGGAGATTTGTCTTCCAACAAGACAATGATCCAAAACATAAAGCAAAATCTACAATGGAATGGTTCACAAATAAACATATCCAGGTGTTAGAATGGCCAAGTCAAAGTCCAGACCTGAATCCAATCGAGAATCTGTGGAAAGAACTGAAAACTGCTGTTCACAAATGCTCTCCATCCAACCTCACTGAGCTCGAGCTGTTTTGCAAGGAGGAATGGGCAAAAATTTCAGTCTCTCGATGTGCAAAACTGATAGAGACATACCCCAAGCGACTTACAGCTATAATCGCAGCAAAAGGTGGCGCTACAAAGTATTAACTTAAGGGGGCTGAATAATTTTGCACGCCCAATTTTTCAGTTTTTTATTTGTTAAAAAAGTTTGAAATATCCAATAAATTTCGTTCCACTTCATGATTGTGTCCCACTTGTTGTTGATTCTTCACAAAAAATTACAGTTTCATATCTTTATGTTTGAAGCCTGAAATGTGGCAAAAGGTCGCAAAGTTCAAGGGGGCCGAATACTTTCGCAAGGCACTGTATATATATATATATATATATATATATATATAATAATCTATGGATCATCAGGGGGTGGGTGGGGTGGTTCGGGAGCACTCTTCATTAGCTAATAGTAATCTATGGACCCTCAGTGGGTGGGTGGGCTGAGTCAGGAGCACTCTTCTCTTTTCTAGAGCTCACCCAATGCCTCATGATGACAGGAGGCACCCAGCTTCCGAAGAGACGTCTACTCCATGGACACTGCAGATCCCATGGAACTCCTTTGAACTACAGCAGGGGCAATGTTGGGGCTTGTTCCTTATTTTTCAAATCTGTTCCTTATTTAAAGAAACAAAACCACCTGTGTTCCTTATCATCTTGATTTTGTTCCCTATTTTCAGATGTCACCACAGTCACAGGCATGCAGGCAGGGAGGCTATTTGCAAGGGTACTGACAGAGAGAGTGCTCTTCTTCCTCTGACAGCAGAGTCCTCAGTCTGCCCCTCCTGCTTCAGTCATGATGACAATGGACCTGGATTTCTGAAGGCTCTCTAAAAGTAGATTGCTAACATAATTTATAAACAGCGCTGTTTTCACATACTGGTGGATTCTGTAATGTCCAAACAGCATTTTAATTATGTATCTTATTTTACACCTATAAACTAATTTGTACCATTGTGACAGAGATCGAATGATTCTTGGTGTTTGATCTCCCTCTCGCCCTGTGAGGGTGCTGTGTAATAGGAACAGAGTACCCTTAACTAAATGGCACAACAATTTATTCCGTAGGGTAGGTGGAAGTCGGTCATTTAGGAAAGGGATGGAGCTACGGTACCCAAACTCAATGACCCAGACGGTAAACGGCGTGCCATCTGAGGATTGGAGGAGCGGATGCGCTTGTTAACCTAGGGGTCATGAGCGAGGGTATAAATTGGGGACATAGCGTAAGTGATCTATTTCTTGGTAAATGGTTAGTGTTTTAAGCCTACAAGGAGTCTGTGTTGCAGTATCATGAACCATGAGTTTTGTCTTGTGTTTGTTAGTGTTTGTTAACTGTTGTCTGTTTTTTTAATAGACTACCAGTAGCATGATCCGAAGCTGTAGCGAAAGCTAGCATAAACCTGGACATCACTTTCACCCCTGCATTTCACGGAGAACTGTAATTCACCATTTGCACTTATTCACTATCGCTAGGAACTGTGTTTGTGTTTTGTGTTTAGTGTTGGTGTATAAAACTGGACTTTTGGTTACGGTTCAAACCCGGGGAATTACAAATACCGAGTGATACACGCCGCTGTATCACTCCAAAGGATCTGGACATTGTTAATTAAATCAATAAACACCTTTGCACCTGGAAATCATTGTCTGTCTGTTTTGTATCCACTCTGCACTGCATGCACCTGTATTCACTCACCACTTTGCCACAACCATACATTACCTAAATTATTGATTTCATCATTTTAAAACGTTATTTTTTGTCGTTTAAAAAAAAAAAAAAAAAAGTTTATTGATTTTCCAGTTTTTCAGAAAAACAGAATGTAACAAAATAATTACTACATCTGTACATACATTTACAAAACCATCAATGCATTAAATCAAATACAAACAAAGGGAATAATAATTGACTGTTATTAAAAGATACATTACCAAGGCCAAATGGACTGCACCTTTGTTCTAGTGCATTGTATTTAAATATTTTTATTAATATATAACAATGATAAACAATCACACATTAATCAAAGCTAGGTACATTGAATCTATTAATTATAACACTTGATATATAACTGATAAACAATCAACATTTAATATTTGACTCGTTTAAAAAAAAAGATCAAAAGAAACAATGACAAATATGATGACTGCAGTTAATTATGCATAAAATATGTTATGTCTAATCTTATTACACAAATCGGAGGGGTAAACGTACTAATTGTGCTACTGTATCTCTGTAACCTCCAAATAAAGATTAGTAAAAATAATGTAGCATTTATATGCACTTATAAGAGACACATTTATTTACTTTAATGTAAGCATTTAATTATCATAGTTTTAGTTTCAGATATCTTTTTTAAGTTCAAAGTGATTTAGATTATTTTTCTGTTTTAAATCTAAATACATTTGAGCCCCCTCCTATAAGGCTTGATGAACCCTTGGGTGATGGTGACATGGGGGAGTGGGAGGTGGTGGGGGCCCCCCCAGATAAACTCCTCTGGAAGGTCCTGGTCACACACACATTATTGCATATATCTGAGAACCACTTATCCCACTGTTATGGAACTTGATATTAACAATATTGAAGTTATCAAATTGTGAATAGACATGTCATTGCTAATTCTTCTTGTGTACATAGTGTTGCTGTATGTTCTGGTCTTCCACTTTCTGATGATACTGATGTCTCTGAATGTACAGCCGTGGTGGAGGGGGTGTATTACTGACAGGCTTCTTGGGCTGTACTGTACTCTTGATTGTTAAGTTTGTCTCGTCATGTGTAACTGTGCATGACTTTCATAAGAACCGTTGTTCTTATTCTTTCACCAGAGCGAATTCTCTCAGTCTGTATTCCAACTCGTCCTGTCACAGTATATTGCTCTGCTGCTAAAGGAAACGAGCGGGTTTGATTTCGAATCGCTTTCAATGCCCAGTGGGTGATGGAAACAAGCCGGAAATGAATTTCTGAACCACCGGTATAGCAATTAGTGATTGAGATTTGTGGATCAGGGCACGTTTTTAATAAGTAGTGGAAAAACGCAGAAGACAAAGTTAATAAGAATATAGGTCGCTGGCCCTATAATTATACCCAAACAAAACAACAAACTGTGGCTCCAAACAGGGATCCTAACTAAACACTTAACCCTTTCCAGCCCACATGTATTTCTAAATCTCAGAAAATTAAGTTATTCATAAAATGACATATAAATACATATTAGAAATTAGAAATTACAACAGGAGCCCATTTGGGATCATTGGGCAACACTGAAGTAAAAACGTGTAAAACGTGTAATAACGTGTATTAGAAATCTAATACAATTACAAAAACAATTTAAAATATGTGAAGTATGCATTTGCTAAAAAATACTTGATGTTTTCAACTAGGGAACATATTATTAATGTTAAAAAGGTATTATAAAATGAAGTTGACTGTAACATCCATATTGTGTTTTAACTTGTGTGGAAGTTTTCGAAGCAGTCCCTGTCTTTTGTAACGCAGATCCAATCCACATTTAGCACATGGGATGCAGTTGGATTTTATACAGAGCTTACACCTCTGCTTTTCCTCCACATGCTCAGACCAATGAGCAATCCCATCAAGAGCCGGACCAAATCAAACACTGATCGCTCTTGCGAAAGATATAGTTTCCATATCGGATTTTCTTTATCATGAAACCAAAACTAGCCATTTCCAATCCACGAAATGAGCGGAGTGAAGTTTCACAGGAGTAGGAGGGACCGCCAAAACCAACATGAAAACAGCTGTTGACCAATCCCCAGCCGGTATTTGTGACCTATTGAAGGGGCGGAAACAAGGCGGTAACATGCGAAAAGGCAGGTGAAGACAGTCAAAAAAATGAATAAAAGAATAGTCTGTGTTGTACTACTGTTTCATTTGAATATCAGTGAATGAATGCTATTATTTTTATTGTGTAAAATATTGAAAAATACGGACAAGTTTAAAAGAAAACACACACACACGCGCGCGCACACACACTTGACAATTATCTCATTTCCATGATGTCTGCAGCATCGTGCTGCATTGTTCTGTCACTGTTATGAAAGCGTGCCACATTTTTTTCATGATTTTTGTAAAAATCCATGCCTTGCCCTAGCTTGTGTCATTTGTTAACCTTGAGTTTAATCGAAGTTCAATGTAATGAAGCACTGTGCCTTTAAGAAATGAATAATTTGAACAGAGGTTGATGATGTCACAGATGACGTGTGAATATGTCCATGGACTTAAAGTGTTCTGTCTGTAGCTGTAGCTTACTACAAAAATAAGAAATAAAAGAAAATATATCTAAAAGCTTTACCATCACTGAAAGAGACACTGCTTCAAGCAAACCTCTGTGAGTAGAAAAGAGTTTATTGACATTGTTTGTACATATAAAGAAATAATATGTATTGCTTTATAAAACATTTAACTCAAACTGTGGCAAAAATAAAAAAAAGTAGGCTAAAGAAAATGGTCTTGTTTGTGTTTTGTTTAAGGGTGCAACAAACACAACATATATTATGATAATAATACATATACTAATATTTGATACTGTAAATGATTCATTTTAAATTATTCAGTGTGCAAGTGTTCGATATATGACGTCTGTGGAGCGTCTTGAGGCATGGTGTTTTTTTTTTTTTTTAAATATCAGGATGTTTAGTGTCTTTTTTTTTTTTTTTTTTTTACTATTTGCTTAATACGCGATAGCTTTTAACAAGTTTGAAGTTGACTATAAAATCCGTTCCTGTTGGAATTGAGTAGATTTGCTCGGGTGATAACAAACCACTCCCCCTTCTCAACCCACTTCTAGTCAACAAGCGATAGCTGCTTTTTGAAGGCCGAAAAGGGCTTGGTTTTTCTTGTTTTATATTACCGCAAATGCTTTCACATCCTCGTTCGCTAACTTTGATTTGGTCCGGCCCCAAGTCTCGCATCATCCACTGGTCTCTGGGTAACCTTATGTCTCGTGCATCCTCTTCCAGGGAATCCAGGGATGGTCGGCCTCTTTTGCAGTATAGGGACTTGCCAGCTTGAAGTAATGCATGGGCTACTTCAGATTCAGAAGTACATTTTTACGTTTTTGTCAGATGGAAGACTCAGCACAGTGTCTTCACTTATGCCAAGGGAGGACTTCTCAGTGGTCTTTGTGGTGCCCTTGCCAACATAAACATCAAAATCATAGATTATTCCACTTGTTTCTGCACAGACAAATACCTTTATTCCCCACTTGTGAGGCTTATTTTATGTTGCTTCAAAGAGCTCCTTCCTTTGACTGGGATGATCATTTCATCAAATGAGTGGTGCTCCTCAATAGGAATGGCTTGTAGATATTCTTTTCTAATTTTAGAAAGCGGCACTCTCTACAGCACTCTACCTTCACTGCATGTAATTACCTCATACTGGTCAGCACCTCTTCAATATTAGCAATTGTAGTGCACAAATGACTCTCTTGTTATATATAAAATATGCAAATGTCAGCAAATTTCACAGGACGAAACATGTCTGCAGGCAATAAAAATGTGCATTATAAATATCATATGGGACATACTGAAATTGAAGAAGGAATCTATGAAAATGACCTAGGGGTTTATGTTGACTCAGAAATGTCTTCATCTAGACAATGTGGGGAAGCTATAAAAAAGGCCAACAAGATGCTCGGATATATTGTGAGAAGTGTTGAATTTAAATCAAAGGAAGTAATGTTAAAACTTTACAATGCATTAGTAAGACCTCACCTAGAATATTGTGTTCGGTTCTGGTCACCTCGTTACAAAAAGTGGAGATTAGATTGTAATTCACGTTTTCAAAGTTAAAAGTTTGCAAATGTTTTATATCATAATTCCATATACTGGGACGTTGTTTCTTTTATGTCCAAAAGTAATTGGTGGAACATTTGTAATGTTTGACAATAGATTTAGTATGCTAATTATATAAATACATTTGTTGAGTTCATACCATTTGCTGTTTTTTTAATGTATTTATAACTTTGTAATGTCTATTTTAAAATCATGTTTCACAGTTGATACTTATTTTTCTCTTTCTTTCACCTTTCATCCATAATAATTTGATAATTGGTTAGTCTGTTATAACTCCACGGACATGAGGAAAGACAGTTTTCTTCATCTGTATTACACTGATCAACTACCAGATGTTTTGGGACCAAGTTATGGTGAACGATTTCTCAGTGTTATGTTCCTATGGCCAGTCTTTGGGGAGCATTTATCATGTGATTAGTTATGTCATCAGTGATGTCATTGCTGATGTCATATGTGATGTCATACATATTGTGGCAAAGTGGTAATTAGTAGCAGGTGTATAGCAGGTGCAGTGCGGGTGCAGTAATTCCAAATAACAGAGAGACAACAAAGTACGGGTGAAATGAGGGTTTTAATGATTAGAAATCCAACTGTCTGATGACCAGCCAGTAAATAATAAAGAGCTGGCAATACACAGCATTGTGTATTGCACAGTAATGAAAAAAAGGGTTGCAGTCCCGCAAACAATAAACACGGTACAAAACACACACAATCACAGGTCCAAAGTGAGTGCTCTCAGTGCTTGTGGTGAAGCACAATATAATACGTGCTATTGGTGAAAACAAGTGCTGTGGTGATCCGGCTTTGTGCTGGCCCCTGGCGACAGCTCCGGATTTGTTTAGCCGTCTAGTGCTATTTAACGAAACAAACAGACAGTTACTAAACAGAAAACATGAACAAAACACTCACAAACTCTGTTTCAGTTTGAGGATATCTCCCGGTCCTTCCAGTCTCCTCGTAACTCTGAAACCCAAGCGAAGGAAAAGATTTACAATTCTCCGGCCCCTTTTATGCGTTTATACATGACCCCTTGGTAAACGATTACAGCTGACTCTATTGCCTGCAGCTGCTAACTTGTTTACCTTCCAGGTCAATACTTTCCTTCAACGGAGTCTCGTCTTTTTCCAGGCTGACTGACCTCCCAACCCAGGGAATGAACTGTCAGACCAACCTGTCCAAAGCCTTTCCCTTTCGCTACTTCATACCCTCACAGGTCGAGAGGGAGATTTACAACTAGAGCTCATTATATTTCCGTCACAATACGCATAATGGTGCAGAGTTACCTTAACTCGCAATTTTCTCACTTTTTAGGGTTTTGATCGAATAACCTTAAGGTTACTTTAACGCAGTTTTTGCAATGAATTTCCTTAGGGTTTTTTATTTAGTTAAAAAAAAAAGAACAAATTAATTAATTCAAAAAAGGTAAGAAGGTTTCAGTTAACATTCCTTATTTAAATGACAGGTCAGGTTGAAACAAAGTCCTGCTGTGGAATGGATTGCAAGTGCCAGGATTGATTTTGTAAATTGAAAGTAGAAAAATGTTAGCATTCAGGAATAATTAAAAAACATATATGAAATGAAAAACTAATAATACATATCAAATAATTAACGCATTTCTAACAACATATATTTTGAAGAAATAACTATTCAAAAAGCTGTACAAAAATAATACTGTAATGATTTTGCAGAGCATTTTATACATTGCATGAGTGTGTTTCAACCAGACTTGTCCTAAAAGCTCAATTAAATAAGGACTTGTGTGGTTGAAACTGAAGTCCTGCAGTTGAATGGATTTGAAGTGGCAAGGTTACAACTGATATAAATAACAACACAGACATATACAATTCATAATCAATATATTTATAGCACAAACAATATTTAAAAAAAGCAACTCGCTACCCAAAATAACTTGTTTAAACTCAGTTCACAGCACACAGAACACGTCTTATTAGAAATATATTTTAAAGTGCATATAAATTACAACACAATTTATTTGTGTACTTATTAGTTTTTATGTAGCATTTTGATCAAAGTGTTTTACAATGCATTCAACAGATAAATCCTACTGTAATGTTTACATTACTGTATCTAGGCCTATAGGTTACTGCATTTTCTAAACAGGTGTCATTTTTAATAAAGAATATTTCAACATTAAAAACTTTAAAACATATATTTAAAATAAAAAGTCGGCGCAATGTGTAGTTATTTACCATGACACCGGTCGGTGCAGTCTTACAGATATCCTAGAGAGGCCTTCTCACAGACAAGCCAGGTGCTAGATTTTAAAACCTTTGCAACCACAGTTATCCCCACAGTTTTTCACTAAGTGGAGATGCAAAGCTCTGCAATCCCCCTCCCTCTACATGCTTATCACACAATAACACTGCTGTACTCACAATGTATTCAATGAATGTGTATTCACTTTATTGAAACACATTTTGAAACATACCTGAACAATGCAGTGTATGAAAAAGACCTAGGAGTTTATGTTGACTCAGAAATGTCTTCTTCTAGACAATGTGGGGAAGCCATAAAAAAGGCCAACAAGATGCTCTGATATATTGTGAGAAGTGTTGAATTTAAATCAAGGGAAGTAATGTTAAAGCTTTACAATGCATTAGTAAGACCTCACCTAGAATATTGTGTTCAGTTCCGGTCACCTCGTTACAAAAAGGATATTGGTGCTCTAGAAAGAGTGCAAAGAAGAGCAACCAGAATTATCCCGTGTTTAAAAGGCATGGCGTATGCAGACAGGCTAAAAAGAATTGAATCTATTCAGTCTTGAACAAAGAAGACTACGCGGGGATCTGAGTCAAGCATTCAAAATCTTAAAAGGTTTAGACAATGTTAGCCCAGGGGACTTTTGGGTAACTATGGAAAAGCACAATACAAGCAAAATATAAGCATGGGAAAAGCATGGTTAAATGCACATGGCTGTTCGACTACACCACAGTAAACTTGAACTGAGCTCAGAGAATGAGCCCCACCAGCAGGATGATACTCCCCAGGGCTTGCACCTTGGAGCTGAGTGCTGTGGTTCCTGAACTGGGCACCAGTGTGTATTCTGTCACCAGCCGCTGGTATCCCTTTTCTTCAGCAAAGCACTGATACTTTCCATAGAGGTCTGGTTTCATTCCCTCAATCAGGTGGAGGCAGTCCGATTTGCTGAACTGGCAGTCAATGGTCCTGTTGTTATGGTGCCAGAAGTGTGAGGCATGATGGGAGGTTATGGGGCAGGTTAGGAAGTAGGGGGCAGACAGGGGTGCAATGCTTTTCAGCTCCTGGTCTTCAGGGTTTCCCCTCTGGGATCGATAATGTTCAACTAAAACAGAAGAAAAAAGACAGAGTTAAAGTGTTACTGAACTGGCTGGAGGTTTAAAGCTCAACACATTACCTTCCCTAGCTTTCTGCTTTGTCTCAGGCATTCCTGCAATAGCGTTTTCAACATAATCACAGCTGTTTTTATATTTTTATAACATACCCCTAGTCATTAATCTGTTTTGTTATTTTCGTTTCACATCGGCTATGCAGCGGGTCTTCCTGTCTTTTTAATTCACAACATCAGCTGCTTCAATGAAACCAGTTAAATCAGAAGCATTTCATTGGTTCCCCACTCCTCTCACAAAGCATTTTGATTGGTTCATCTGTCCGTTCTACCGGCTCGCTCCGGCACAGGTTCAGAGAGGCAGGGACAGGTTTATGAATACGCATGACAAGCCCCATATCATGGCAATAAATCAATAAATCAATAAATCAGTTCATTTTGTGAGTTAGGGTGGTATAAGAACCAGTAATAAAGCCTTAAGTGAGATTTCACTGCCTAGGTTATACAGTGTCCTGTGTGTTAATATCTTAAGTATAAACATGACTATGAATATGTTTGGAGGTGCTCCCCCTGTACATCTTGCGTCTTCTCTTTACCCAGGCAGGGGTCTGTAAAGCAGCTGTTGTGATTATATGGGGCTTGTCATGAATATTCATAAACCTGTTCCCACCCCTCTGAACCGCAAAGAGGACAGAGAGTTGAGCCAATCGCAATGCTGCACTTTGTCAGAGGAGTCGGGAACAAATGCAATGCTTCTGATTGAACAGGTTGGATGAAGCAGCTGATTGTGAATTCAGAAGACATTGTGACAGGAAGCCCGATGCATTACCGATGTGAAACAAAAATAAGTGATGTCTGACCAGGGATATGTTAATATAGGTAACAAAACAATCGCAATATGTTGAAAAAGATATTGCATGAATATTTAGGATAAAGCAGGAAACTAGGATTAGCAATGCGTTGTGTTTTAAACCCTGCAGCTTTTTCTCTAGCACTTTAAGACTTATTCCAGAGCAGGTTGGTTCATAAAAGGGCTTTGCTCTGTACTTCACTTCTACCTGGGTCACACAATGGTTGTCTGAATATAATTAAATACTTTTTTCACCCTCAGTAACAACACGTTTTACCATTTGTCCAAAATAAAGAAGATAAAGAACATTTTTGATCATAATAGACACAATTCAGTGCATCTTTCTTCACATTTGGTATGGCCTGCTTCTCAACCCCTCACTATAGCTCACAACCAGGAACCAGGAAAACAACAGGAGAGTTCTGGAGTTACATTCTGACATGTGGGTTCTAGTGTTTTTTTTTATCACCTTTCAAAAAAACAAGATGTAAGGACTGGAGGAAACCCTTGAGCACATGCTCCAATATCGTAAGCCAGGATGTAACCCATGAGCCTGTGCAGACTGGTAGGAGTTTTGGCTGCCAGTATTAAGTTCTGTCGCCATCTAGATCTATTTACAGCAGTGTGGCACACTGCCTTGTTACACCAATCACAGCTGGGAGGACAGATTGTCTGTAGAACTGAATACCCAGAGCTAGACATTGCACAGAATACATCACTGAAACATGCATCTAATCACACAAGCAGGGCTTACATTTGGGAATCTGAGTACACTGGCTATGATCACCATCCTCCACATGCTGAACAGCGCCACTAAAAAGAGAGAAAAAACACTTTCATTAAAAGAACCTTTTAATTAAGTTTACATGTACTGATTTCCAAGACGTAGGGCTGGTGTCGGCAATAATCATATCCGACCCTCACAGCCTATAAAATACCTGCTTCAAAGCATTCCAGCACATCTTATCTTCTTAGAAGAACATAAGAAAATGTACGAATGAGGAGAAGGCCACTTGGGCCACCTGTTCTCAACCGGTTCCTAGCAGCAGATTTATCAAAACTTGCCGTTCGTGTAGTAATCTGTGACAGGCACAGACATATTTAGGGGGGGTGAGGTGAGGGGTGACTGTACAATTCTCGTGGATTACAAATTCAGTAGCGGATCTGTTGTCTGTGCTGCATGTACCGTTCTGCTTTAGCGCAATTTTTGTTCCTCCAGCCGCAGTAGGGGTCTCTAGATAAAATGCACTGCTCGCATCCATCGCCGTACTGCTCACAATTCTGCAGGTCAATCGCAACCACCTCGTAGTGAGAACCCACATACAGCTTTTTCTAGGAAACAAGGAATAAAAAGAAATCAGAAACTCTTGAAAGGCTTGTGTTCTTTTGTCTTCAGTCACATTTAGTTTGTTTCTTAACCCTTTGCGGTCCACTTATTCTGCACCTGTCAGGTTGTCAGGTCCAATGTATTTTATATAAAATAACATTACACAACACACACTGTTTAAATTGAACAAAGTCATTTTATTCACAGTAAAACAGGTTTAAAAGTCAATACATATCAACAGGACACCGCATCTCCAGCCCTGCCCCACCCCTTGTTCGCTGTATTTATCACATACCTCTTCAGAGTCGTACATACTGATAAATCATCTCCTGATCACTCAATTATTCACCAAACTCCTCTAATGTTATCCAAGTCACTATTTTATCCCTATAACATCTCAAAAAGCTTGACAAACGTCCGTGATTTTCTTTGAGTGCTGGATGCGGAAGCAGCCACCTGTGGTGAAGGTACTAGTGTGTATTGCTCAGATCCGCCTCCAGTTTTTTTTTCCGGCTTCTCTTGGTCATTCAAAGCTTTTTGCTTCTTTTTTTTGGAGAAAAACCGACTAGGGACCTATGATGCCTTTTTGATGATGTCAGACAGGGTCCAACATTTCAACCGGAA
>NW_026708580.1:0-2500 GCF_902713425.1 Acipenser ruthenus
ATAGGGAAGCATTGTAAAGCACAGAGAGGTCTGGTAAAGCACAGGGAAGCATTGTAAAGCACAGAGAGGTGTGGTAAAGCATAGGGAAGCATTGTAAAGCACAGAGAGGTCTGGTAAAGCATAGGGAAGCATTGTAAAGCACAGAGAGGTCTGGTAAAGCACAGGGAAGCATTGTAAAGCACAGATAGTCTGGTACGCGTTTCTAAGGGTAAACGAAGCGAATCCTGTTGCGGTTTTCAGACTTTCAAAGTGATCGTTTGAAACGTGTTTTCTGCTCCATTAGCTTTAGCGAACGGTTTACATACCAATGTATAAAGAGAGGAGGCAGCCTCGGGGATGGAAAAAAAAATAAATGCAGTCGGTTGCAATAGTAACAGCCAATTTTTTAATTTTTTTAACCTTCCCTTTGACCCTGTGGAACATTTTTGACCGACTGTTTATTTCACACCCACCGCGACGTCACTAGATCCGAGCGTTATGACACCGTGAAATACGTCATTGTAGTTCTAAATGATGTAATCCTATCTCGCTGCGTCCCGGTTTATATTGCACTGCAGTGATGTTATCTTCACTCGCCTTTAACCGCACTGTGTTTTAAAATGAATCTTACATTGGTTTTTTTTTATTTTTTAAAAACTACAGTTCCCAGCATGCCTGTGCACTGGGGCTGATGCTAGAGGCTCACGGGAGTTGTAGTTGATTTCGCACAGCGTCACACAGATCGCTTGCTCTACCGCTCCGACTACACTTCCCAGCACGCCTCTGCACCGGGGCTGACGCTAGAGGCTCACGGGAGTTGTAGTTGATTTCCCACAGCGTTTCACAGATCTCTTGCTCTACCGCTCCGACTACACTTCCCAGCACGCCTCTGCACCGGGGCTGACGCTAGAGGCTCACGGGAGTTGTAGTTGATTTCCTTGCTCTTGCTTGAGCTCAGCACAAGGATGCTGGATCCTCAGCTTGATCCGCTCCCACTGTCCCAATGGAGATGATGACGTGATCCGAACTGGCTGCAGCCCAGTATTACTCACACTCAGTGTAAACTAGACTGTGTTTAAACATGAATCTTTCATTGTAACTCTGAGCTGCCCTGTGGCACCTGTGCGAGTCGTCTGGGATAAAAGCAGGCGTCTGACATAAATACAGAACAAATACCTTCCAGGAATGCTGGGACCGTCCCAGTTTTCAGACCATTTCTGGGCAGAATTCTCACCCTAAAATTATTATCATTATTTTATTTAGCAGATGCCTTTATCCAAGGCGACTTACAGAGACTAGGGTGTGTGAACTATCAGCTGCAGAGTCACTTACAACTACGTCTCACCCGAAAGACGGAGCACAAGGAGGTGAAGTGACTTGCTCAGGGTCACACAGTGAGTCAGTGGCTGAGGTGGGATTTGAACCCGGGACCCTCCCGGTTACAAGCCCTTTTCTTTAACCACTGGACCCACACAGCTTGATAATGAAAATTTTTAAAAAAATGAGCACTGTAGCTTTAAGACTGAGTCGGCCTTTCCTTTCTCTCCCTCCCTCCCTCTTTCTCTCATTCGTTTCAGTCCCTCCCTAGAGAGAAACAAACTTTTTTTTTTTCATGTTTTTTTCTCTCTCTCGATTCACCTGGTTTTGAGAAGAATTCATTTCTTTTTTTGTAGTTGTTCGCGGTGAAAACTTATGGCAAAGCCGCGTTGTGGATTAATATTTTACGCCGAAGAAGCAGCCCGCGAACCGGGGTAGCGTTGAGAAAACAGACGGGCTTTCCATAAAGAACATACAAAAAAAAATTATAGAGTGAAATATTTATTTGTTTTAAAAAAAAAAACAACATGGCTTTTGTTTAAGTCAAGCGAGAGAGAAAGAAAGAGAGAGAGAGAGAAAGAGTTTTTTTGTCCCAACTTTCTTTCTGTCTTCCCCAGACTGAACAAGTTTACTATATTTTGACTGACAGACCTTTTTTACTCGTATCATAAACTAAATAATTAAAACCTACGTATACAGAAAGAAAACTAAATAAATAAATAAATAAATAAATAAATAAATAAATAAATAACGCGTTTTATTTAACAAAACCGAGCACTCAAATGTTTATATTGCTGGATTTACGGCTTGCGCCTCTTCTAAAAACGGTAGGTAAACTTTTAACTTCATTTTAAATTTGCTGTGGTTTTGACGCAGACGTTTTTACTTCGTTTTTATGTATTTGTTGTTCTGTTTGTGTGTTTGTCGGACGCCTGTTTTTATCCCCGGCGACTCGCACAGAGTTACAGGGCAGCTCAGAGTTACAATATTGCAAGAGTCGTGTTTAAAAAAACACAGTCCGGTTTACAGTGAGTGCGGATAATCGTACTATAGAATACAAATTATGAACTGGGATGCAACCAGTTCGGATCACAACGCGTTATTATCCCCAGTGATGTAGATCCAAGTGCTGTCTAAACTATTATTATTATTATTATTATTATTATTATTATTATTATTATTATTATTATTATTATTTATTTCT
>NW_026708580.1:7500-30000 GCF_902713425.1 Acipenser ruthenus
TAAAGATGGTCAGCGCTCCATTAAAGGGAGGGGCCAGTGATCCTGTTAATAAAGCTAATAAGAGGTGAGAGAATGGATTTTAAAGATGGTCAGCGCTCCTTTAAAGGGAGGGGCCAGTGATCCTGTTAATAAAGCTAATAAGAGGGGAGAGAATGGATTTTAAAGATGGTCAGCGCTCCTTTAAAGGGAGGGGCCAGTGATCCTGTTAATAAAGCTAATAAGAGGGGAGAGAATGGATTTTAAAGATGGTCAGCGCTCCTTTAAAGGGAGGGGCCAGTGATCCTGTTAATAAAGCTAATAAGAGGGGAGAGAATGGATTTTAAAGATGATCAGCGCTCCTTTAAAGGGAGGGGCCAGTGATCCTGTTAATAAAGCTAATAAGAGGTGAGAGAATGGATTTTAAAGATGGTCAGCGCTCCTTTAAAGGGAGGGGTCAGCGATCCTGTTAATAAAGCTAATAAGAGGTGAGAGAATGGATTTTAAAGATGGTCAGCGCTCCTTTAAAGGGAGGGGCCAGCGATCCTGTTAATAAAGCTAATAAGAGGTGAGAGAATGGATTTTAAAGATGGTCAGCGCTCCTTTAAAGGGAGGGGCCAGTGATCCTGTTAATAAAGCTAATAAGAGGTGAGAGAATGGATTTTAAAGATGGTCAGCGCTCCTTTAAAGGGAGGGGCCAGTGATCCTGTTAATAAAGCTAATAAGAGGTGAGAGAATGGATTTTAAAGATGGTCAGCGCTCCTTTAAAGGGAGGGGCCAGCGATCCTGTTAATAAAGCTAATAAGAGGTGAGAGAATGGGGGAGGGGGGATGCTGTATTTCTCATAACCTCGCTATTACTCTTTCGAGCGTACTAAGATTCTTGTGCTAGGTGTCTAAGTTTGTAGCTAATAATTAGATTAATTACTGTTACAAAATTATCCATTGGCTTTTGCTATTCTGAACGCTGCTATTTAGGCAAAATCTGAGTCTGTGTAAACCACGTTGTCGTGTTGACGCTGTCTCCATGGCAACAAGGCCCGAGGTGACCGCGATGTGTGCGCTTTTTTTTTTTTTAAATTATTCTTAAAGAAAAATATAAGTAATTATGATCACGCCTAGCCCTGGATCAGAAACTCCAAACCAGAAGAGACCGAGAGAGAAAGTCAAGTTAGCAGAGAAACGTTTTAATGCCTTCGTCATCCAGAACTTCACTGGATCAGAAACTCCAAACCAGAAGAGACCGAGAGAGAAAGTCAAGTTAGCAGAGAAACGTTTTAATGCCTTCGTCATCCAGAACTTCACTGGATCAGAAACTCCAAACCAGAAGAGACTGAGAGAGAAAGTCAAGTTAGCAGAGAAACGTTTTAATGCCTTCGTCATCCAGAACTTCACTGGATCAGAAACTCCAAACCAGAAGAGACTGAGAGAGAAAGTCAAGTTAGCAGAGAAACGTTTTAATGCCTTCGTCATCCAGAACTTCACTGGATCAGAAACTCCAAACCAGAAGAGACCGAGAGAGAAAGTCAAGTTTAGTGATTTGTAGCTTCCTTATAGATTTAGCAAAACTCAAAAAAACCCACGTAGGTATTTCAATAAAGGAGCAGCAAACTTGGAAAGCCATCAAAGAGTTTCACTGCCTTAAGAACATGATAATTAGAATTTATGTTGCAAGTCATGAAACTCAGTAACTGCTTACTGCAAGCTGTCAAACTAAATTGATCTATAATTACAGGGAAATGTCAAACAAACCAATTAACTCTGAAATACTACCGCAAATCCAAACACGATTCAGACAGTCCCCCTGAGTTTCAATAGCCATAGTTTTATATATTATACAGCAACACCAAACACGATTCAGACAGTCCCCCTGAGTTTCAATAGCCATAGTTTTATATATTATACAGCAACACCAAACACGATTCAGACAGTCCCTCTGAGTTTCAATAGCCATAGTTTTATATATTATACAGCAACACCAAACACGATTCAGACAGCCCCCCTGAGTTTCAATAGCCATAGTTTTATATATTATACAGCAACACCAAACACGATTCAGACAGTCCCCCTGAGTTTCAATAGCCATGGTTTTATATATTATACAGCAACACCAAACACGATTCAGACAGCCCCCCTGAGTTTCAATAGCCATAGTTTTCTATATTATACAACAACTCTCCTCTCTCTTCTATCCTCTCTCCTCTTCCCTCTTCTCCTCTCCTCTCCCTTCTCTCTCTCTCCTCTCCCCTCTCTCTCATAGGTGTGTGTGTCTGTGGAGTCACATTGTTTTCTTTACCTAACTATAGTTATCTATAGTGGAGGGAGGGCGAGGGAGAGAGAGAGGAATGTTTAGAATGTGTATTCCCTCAGGCCAGAGAGAGAGAGAGAGAGAGAGAGAGAGGGAGGGACAGAATATTGCACGGGTTTTAATGCCCTAGGAAAAAACCTAAAAGTCAAGTTAGTTGACAGAGTTTCTGATCCAGTGAAGTTCTGGTTGACGAAGGCATTAAAACGTTTCTCTGCTAACTTGACTTTCTCTCTCGGTCTCTTCTGGTTTGGAGCTTCTGATCCAGTGAAGTTCTGGATGACGAAGGCATTAAAACGTTTCTCTGCTAACTTGACTTTCTCTCTCAGTCTCTTCTGGTTTGAAGTTCAGTTTATACATTTGAATGCAGTTAAAACATTCCGTTATATTGAAGGCAAACTATTGAAAGACAAAATTGAAGTATATTTTCTATTTAAAATATTTCTTTAGTAAGTTTCTCCTAATGAGAATTTTCTTCACCAGTATAGACATGGTCTCAATTCTTGGACTCCACTGCCCCCTGGTGGACTTTAATAATATTCCAATTAGCTTAATTATAATACAGTTTGATTCTGCTGTATAATATATAAAACTATGGCTATTGAAACTCAGGGGGACTGTCTGAATCGTGTTTGGTGTTGCTGTATAATATATAAAACTATGGCTATTGAAACTCAGGGGGGCTGTCTGAATCGTGTTTGGTGTTGCTGTATAATATATAAAACTATGGCTATTGAAACTCAGGGGGGACTGTCTGAATCATGTTTGGTGTTGCTGTATAATATATAAAACTATGGCTATTGAAACTCAGGGGGACTGTCTGAATCGTGTTTGGTGTTGCTGTATAATATATAAAACTATGGCTATTGAAACTCAGCATCTGAACTACAGCTCCCAGCATCCCTCACTGTTACTGCTATTAGAGTGGCATGCTGGGAGCTGCAGTTTTTTTTATGATTCTGTATTATATATAAAACTATGGATATTGAAACTCAGGGGAATTATTTTAACTCCTCTTCTTTGTCCTCCCCCCTCAGCTGACGCCATTCTGAAGTGATGCGCTGGCTTCCTCTGGTTGCCATGGTGATCGCCTCCCTCTTAGCAACGACCCTCCCCCTTCCACAGAGCTTCCTGGATGAAGACCACTCCCCTTGGCAACCACCACAGCAACAACAACAACAACCACCAGCACCACGGCGACCACACAACCCTAGCAACAAGACCCACACCGTCACCACAAACCAAAAACATACCAAAAATAGGACTAAAAACCCCAGGAAATTAAGAAACAGACCCAAAACTACCCCCAGTTACCCAGTTTACACGAACAACCTGCTCCACGGCCAAACTAAAGACGTCTTCCCTCCAGTTTATGGAATCCAGCCTCCCCCCCTGGAAGGCAGAATGGGAGAGCCCAACCTGGGCAGCGGAGGCTTGGGGATCGAACCACTGGAGCTGGGAACGGGGGGGGAACGGCAGTTCCTAACGGAAAACCCCAGGGTCCTGCTCTCCAGCAAAATCCCCCAGAATCCTCCGGCTTTTTTCCCCCCGGAGGAATTCTCTTGGGGTAGCGAGACGGACGAAGACGTGGGCAGGAACGACTCCCGCCGCAGGCGATCCGACACCAGAAGAGGGGAGCTGTCCGTCTGCGACTCGATGAGCGTTTGGGTGACGGACAAAAAAACGGCGGTGGATCTGAGGGGGGTGTCCGTGACGGTCCTGTCCGAGGTCCGAACCCTCACCGGTCCTCTCAAGCAGTACTTCTACGAGACGCGGTGCCAGGGGGAGCCCGTCCCGCTGTCCCGGGCCGGCTGTCGGGGAGTGGACCGCAGACAGTGGGTTTCGGAGTGCAAGGTGAAGCAGTCCTTCGTTCGGGCGCTGACCCTCAACGAGAGAAACCTGACGGGCTGGAGGTGGGTCCGGATCGACACGGCCTGCGTGTGCGTGCTGCTGGCCCGCACCGGAACCGGAACCGGAACCGCTTAGAACCCGGTTCTGATTCCGAGAGATTTTTTTTCTATACCTTTTTTGTTACCCAAAATTTTGTCCAGCTTCTACTACTAGGTTTAAATGTGACAGTGTCTTTATGAAGAATATATCGACAGAGATACACAGAGATAGACACAGTATACTGGTGGTAGCAGTGGGATAGTTTAGTTTGACGGAGATCTGATTATTATTATTATTAGTTTATTTAGCAGACGCCTTTATCCAAGGTGACTTACAGAGACTAGGGTGTGTGAACTATGCATCAGCTGCAGAGTCACTTACAACTACGTCTCACCCGAAAGACGGAGCACAAGGAGGTTAAGTGACTCGCTCAGGGTCACACAATGAGTCAGTGGCTGAGGTGGGATTTGAACCGGGGACCTCCCAGTTACAAGCCCTTTTCTTTAACCACTGGACCACACAGCCTCCTATACCAGATATAAGAGTCTTACTTCCATCCCTTAATTTAGCTAAAAATCTCCTTCAACCACTGCCACCTGTCTGTCTAAATATCCCACTGCTACCACCAGTATGCTGTATCTCTGGTCTGTAAAACCAGCTAAAAACCTCCTTCAACCAATGACTCTGTCTATCTAGCTGTCTGTCTGTCTAAATATCCCATAACTAACACCAATATTCTATCTCTCTGTCTGTCTGTCTATCTGTCTAAATATCCCACGCCTACCACCAATATGCTGTAACTCTCTTCTCTATAAGAGTTTTATAGAAGTTATTTCTGTCCTAAAATGCTTGACGTGTCCAAAACTGTCCATCCGTCCATCTCTGTCCCTCCTCAGCTCTAACCACTAGAGCCAGCCTCTCTCCGTCCCTCTCTCCCAGTCCCTCCTCGGCTCTAACCACTAGAGCCTCCCTCCCTCCCTCCCTCCCAGTCCCTCCTCAGCTCTAACCACTAGAGCCAGCCTCCCTCCCTCCCTCCCAGTCCCTCCTCAGCTCTCACCACTAGAGCCAGCCTCCCTCCCTCCCTCCCAGTCCCTCCTCAGCTCTCACCACTAGAGCCAGCCTCCCTCCCAGTCCCTCCTCAGCTCGAACCACTAGAGCCAGCCTCCCTCCCAGCCCCTCCTCAGCTCTAACCACTAGAGCCAGCCTCCCTCCCAGTCCCTCCTCAGCTCTAACCACTAGAGCCAGCCTCCCTCCCAGTCCCTCCTCAGCTCTAACCACTAGAGCCTCCCTTCCTCCCAGTCCCTCCTCAGCTCTAACCAATAGAGCCAGCCTCCCTCCCAGTCCCTCCTCAGCTCTAACCACTAGAGCCTCCCTTCCTCCCAGTCCCTCCTCAGCTCTAACCACTAGAGCCAGCCTCCCTCCCTCCCTCCCAGTCCCTCCTCAGCTCTAACCACTAGAGCCAGCCTCCCTCCCAGTCCCTCCTCAGCTCTAACCACTAGAGCCAGCCTCCCTCCCTCCCTCCCAGTCCCTCCTCAGCTCTAACCAATAGAGCCAGCCTCCCTCCCAGTCCCTCCTCAGCTCTAACCACTAGAGCCTCCCTTCCTCCCAGTCCCTCCTCAGCTCTAACCACTAGAGCCAGCCTCCCTCCCTCCCTCCCAGTCCCTCCTCAGCTCTAACCACTAGAGCCAGCCTCCCTCCCAGTCCCTCCTCAGCTCTAACCACTAGAGCCAGCCTCCCTCCCTCCCAGTCCCTCCTCAGCTCTAACCACTAGAGCCAGCCTCCCTCCCTCCCAGTCCCTCCTCAGCTCTAACCACTAGAGCCAGCCCGTCCGCCTCTAATTTTAACACATTTTGAATTATATTAAAAGTAACCTATGACCTCATTTTTTATTTTTGGCTCTTTTTTTAAAAAAAACGTCATATTTTGTTGGATTATATATTTGATATATCTATATAACAGTAATCTCATGACTGTGTAATGCTACTTGAAGTCGTCTGGTTTGGTTTGCATGTAAACGTTTCTGTATTTAAATATAATGTGTATTTATTCTTAGGAGAAAATATTGTCAATAAGTTAGTTTTTCTTTTATTTTTTGATGTTAATTTGTAATAATTTTGAAACCCCATTTTCACCCCCAAGAAACTATACATATATATATATATATTATAGTTGTAGTGAAAAGTTTACTTACCCTTATGGAAATTTTTATAATTTCTAGACATTTCTCAAGAACAGAGTTCTAGAAAAAATATTTTCTAGCACAAAGTTTTGCTTTTCTGGATGAGGGAAAAGGTGTTACAAAAAATCTACAATGATCTATTCAGCACGTTTTTGCAAAACTCCGTAAATGCTCGTTCTAAAGCATTCTTACCCTAACAAGGCGAATGATATTAATAGCTAGTTGAGGCTCCTTTAGCAATACCAATCTCTTTCAAATGATTAGGATATTTCTCAATGAGATTTTGGCAGATTCTTTAGTGAAATTGCCATTCAAATTCCCAGGACTTCCCCTGTGCCCAGCCGCCTTCAACTTGAATCTAAATCAAGGGAAGTCATGTTAAAACTTTACAATGCATTAGTAAGACCTCACCTAGAATATTGTGTTCAGTTCTGGTCACCTCGTTACAAAAAGGATATTGCTGCTCTAGAAAGAGTGCAAAGAAGAGCGACCAGAATTATCCCGGGTTTAAAAGGCATGTCGTATGCAGACAGGCTAAAAGAATTGAATCTGTTCAGTCTTGAACAAAGAAGAGATCTGATTCGAGCATTCAAAATCCTAAAAGGTATAGACAATGTCGACCCAGGGGACTTTATCAACCTGAAAAACAAGGACCAGGGGTCACAAATGGAGATTAGATAAAGGGGCATTCAGAACAGAAAATAGGAGGCACTTTTTTACACAGAGAATTGTGAGGGTCTGGAACCAACTCCCCAGTAATGTTGTTGAAGCTGACACCCTGGGATCCTTCAAGAAGCTGCTTGATGAGATTCTGGGATCAATAAGCTACTAACAACCAAACGAGCAAGATGGGCTGAATGGGGCCTCCTCTCGTTTGTAAGCTTTCTTATGTTCTTAACTCTTACTAAAGCTTCTCAATAGGATTTAGATCAGGACTTTGACCGGGCCCTTCCAGAACCTTGATTCTATTCATCTTTATCTGTTCTGAAGTAGATTTTGATGTGTGTTTTGGGTCGTTGTGTTTGAACGTCCAGTTTTAAAAAACCCGGTTCTGTAGCGGAGGATTTCGGATGATTGGCCGATATCTTTTGCTACGTTCTGGAATCCGTTGGACCGCGTGTTGGAACCAAATCTTCCTGAACCATTAGATGAAAAAACAGCCTTCTAAAAAGATAGACATACTTGAGAGTAGGTATGGCATTCTTTTCCTCATCGGACCTTATCACCGTGCCACAAAACCAGACCAGAACTCCTCTCCGTCATTCAAATTCCGATTTTGCAAACTTTAACCCTTAGCGGTCCATTTATTCAGCGTGTCTCAGGCGCGTCGGGTCCAAATTATTTTCACACACGCTGTTTATTTTAGACGCTCTGTTTTAAAAGTGTTTTCTTTCACAGTAAAACAGGTTTACAAGGCTCTGCATGTCAACAGGACTCTCGGTACTGCATCTCCAGCCCCACCCCTCGTTCGCTCATCCAGAAAAGCAGAACTTGGTGCTAGAAAAGATTTTTTCTAGAATTTTGTTTTTCGAGAAAGGTCTAGAAATTATAAATTTCATTAGGGGTTTGTAAGCTTATCATACTGTAGTGAAAATATCAGAATTCAATATTGAGACTGTCCTCTGTCTTCACTGTTAAGGTCCTGTATTTGGTACTGGGAATTCTCTATGTGGAAGTTTCCCAGTTTAATCTGGTTGGTAATTGAGTTATTGTGACAGATAATAATAAACTCCGATCCGGTTCATGTTTTTAATATTTTATAAAGTGCCTTTTTTGTGTTTTGCAACTTGTAAAGTGTGTGTTGTTTTTGGTTTTTTTTAACATGTTTTCAACACAGGATAATTTTTTTTTTTCTTACAAAAATGTATATAAAGTTTTTTCCTCCTTTTTAAACAGTAATAGAAAATAAAACATATTTTTTCTGTAAAAAAAAAAAGTCTGGATGTTCTCTCTCTCTCTCTCTCTCTCTCTCTCTCTCTCTCTCTCTCTCTCTCTCTCTCTCTCTCTCTCGCGCCATTTCTTCCACACTAAATCTGTGTTTCTTTGACTGTGAGTTCAGGAGCTGCTCTTCAGTTCTAGCTGCGCTGCCCTAGTTATTGTATTGTGAATCGGGACAGCCCTGGCTATAGGACTACAGCTCCCAGCATGCCTCTGCACCCGCGGCCATGGCGAGGCATGCTGGGAGCTGTAGTTCTTTATGCTGCGGTCTCCTATCACAAGCGATACAGACCTCTATTACGACACATCATGTAAAGAAAGCATCGCGATTCATCGAGACACAGTGAATCGCTCCAGCCCTGGCTATAGGACTACAGCTCCCAGCATGACTCTGCACCCGCGGCCATGGCGAGGGATGCTGGGAGCTGTAGTTCTTTACGCTGCGGTCTCCTATCACAAGCGATACAGACCTCTATTACGACACATCATGTAAAGAAAGCATCGCGATTCATCGAGACACAGTGAATCGCTCCAGCCCTGGCTATAGGACTACAGCTCCCAGCATGCCTCTGCACCCGCGGCCATGGCGAGGCATGCTGGGAGCTGTAGTTCTTTAACTCTAGAGCTCTGCTGTGGTCTCGCATCACAATACAAATCATTTCAACACGTCAGCTGCCTGCCATAGTGTAACACAGCCAGTGTCTTTACAGAAGAGACAGTGCCCCCTAGTGATCTGACACGTGGGATTGCTGGCAATACACTGGCTGTGCAGTAGATGGCGCTATCTCAACAGAAGGGAGACTATATGAAGGTCAGTGAACTAACTTGGACCTGCGAAATATTTGATCAGAACACACTTATATTTTAATTGCAATGAAATTCAATGTTTTATTATTTATTATTTTTACTTACACATATAAATCAGACTCAAACTGCATAAAGATTAGATTTCTTCTTCAAAAGAAAAAGTCATTTTCATTTCTTCATTTTTTTTTCTTCCTATTCTTCCCCTGGTTTGGTATTCGCTGTTGTTTCTGCTTTTGAGTTTGTCTGAAGGACTCTTAACTGCCAGACAGCCTTCCACACCTCCTTCAAACCAACGAGCGTAATCCACATTTATAACAGACTCGAATTTCATAGACATGAGTTTTGTTATTTATCAATGCCCAATTATTTTTAGGCTCACCGCTACCTCCCCCTGCGCTGACTCGGGAGGGGTGAAGACGAACCCACGCTGTCCTCCGAAGCGTGTTTCATCAGCCGCCTGCTTCTTTACACTCTGCAGACTCACCGTGCAGCCGCCTCAGAGCTACAGCGTCGGAGGACAACGCAGCTCTGGGCAGCTTACAGGCAAGCCCGCAGGAGCCCGGCCTGACCACAAGGGGGCGCTGGTGCGCGGTGAGCCGAGGACACCCTGGCCGACCTAAACCCTCCCTCCCCCCGGGCGACGCTCGGCCAATTGAGCGCCTCCTCCTGGCCCGGAGAGTCTTAACTACCAAATCGTGTGACAGTGTGATCTTTCAACTCTGCCAGTCCTGCCCACTTTACAGACAGATTGATGGAGAGATATAAACAGTATATACTGGTGGTAGAATTGGGATATTTTAGTTTGACAGAGATCTGATTATTATTATTATTATTATTATTATTATTATTATTATTATTATTTATTTCTTAGCAGACGCCCTTATCCAGGGCGACTTACAATTGTTACAAGATATCACATTATTTTTACATACAATTCCCCATTTATACAGTTGGGTTTTTACTGGAGCAATCTAGGTAAAGTACCTTGCTCAAGGGTACAGCAGCAGTGTCCTCACCAGGGATTGAACCCACAACCCTCCGGTCAAGAGTCCAGAGCCCTTACCACTACTCCACACTGCTGCCCTACTAGATAGAGAGATAGGTAAATAGATAGACAGATAGATAGTATATTGGTGTTTGGAGTGGGATATGTTAGTTTGAGATATGATTAGTAGATAGATACATAAATACAGATAGAGTATTGGTGGTAGCGGTGGGATATGTTTGAGATATGATTGGACCACACAGGTGGCTGTGTGGTCCAGTGGTTAAAGAAAAGGGCTTGTAACCAGGAGGACCCTGGTTCAAATCCCACCTCAGCCACTGACTCATTGTGTGACCCTGCGCAAGTCACTTCACCTCCTTGTGCTCCGTCTTTCGGGTGAGACGTAGTTGTAAGTGACTCTGCAGCTGATGCATAGTTCACACACCCTAGTCTCTGTAAGTCGCCTTGGATAAAGGCGTCTGCTAAATAAACTAATAATAATAATAATAATAATAATAATAATAATAATAATTACAAGATAAATAGATAGCAGATAGACAGTGTATTGATGGTAGCAGTGGGATATGTTAGTTTGAGATCTGATTACTAGATAGATACATAGATAGACAGATATACAGTATACTGGTGGTAGCAGTGGGATATGTTAGTTTGATTGAGAGCTGATAATAGACGGAGATAGACAGACACACAGTAGATAGACACACACTCACACACATAGACATAGACAGTTATGCAGGACGCTGGTAGTAGAGTCATTCGGAGTGGAAGGCTGCCTGGCAGTTAGAATTCTCCAAACAAGCTCACAGCAGATAGGAAGGATGGATGGAGAATGAAATATAGAAATGAATATAATAAAATTTGCTTTTTTAATTTTAATATTACAAAACAGATATTCGTCAGCCCTTTGGCACGAAATATGATTCAAATCTGTTAATATTTTTAAAATACACAGTTGTTAGAAAAAAAACAAATATATATCTAGGTATATATTTATGATAATATATTTTGTAGTATTCACACTGTCTGACGTCTAATTTGTTAAAATGATCATAGTTAACAAAATTATTAAGTGAAGTTCTGGATGACGAAGGCATTAAAACGTTTCTCTGCTAACTTGACTTTCTCTCTCAGTCTCTTCTGGTTTAGAAGATTGTGCTTCATCCTTTACTCTCTCTCTCTTTATAATATATAAAACTATGGCTATTGAAACTCAGGGGGGCTGTCTGAATCGTGTTTGGTGTTGCTGTATAATATATAAAACTATGGCTATTGAAACTGAGGGGGACTGTCTGAATCGTGTTTGGTGTTGCTGTATAATATATAAAACTATGGCTATTGAAACTCAGGGGGACTGTCTGAATCGTGTTTGGTGTTGCTGTATAATTTATAAAACTATGGCTATTGAAACTCAGGGGGGCTGTCTGAATCGTGTTTGGTGTTGCTGTATAATATATAAAACTATGGCTATTGAAACTCAGGGGGACTGTCTGAATCGTGTTTGGTGTTGCTGTATAATATATAAAACTATGGCTATTGAAACTCAGGGGGACTGTCTGAATCGTGTTTGGTGTTGCTGTATAATATATAAAACTATGGCTATTGAAACTCAGGGGGACTGTCTGAATCGTGTTTGTTGTTGCTGTATAATATAGAAAACTATGGACCACACATTTATCTCCATTGTAGCATGACAGTTAGCCCCCCTCTCTCTCTCTCTCTCTCTCTCTCTCAAATTCAAATTCAAATTGGCTTTATTGGCATGACAATAAAAATAATTGTGTTGCCAAAGCACATACATGGCATAACCAACTCAAATATACAGACAAAGAATTTTTCTTAATACTAACAGTATCCCTCCTCCCTCTATATTAATACAGTAAACAGAATCCCTCCCTTCCCCTCTATATCAAACAGTACCCCCTTCCCCCCTCTATATTAAACAGAATCCCCCTCCCTCCCTCTATTAAACAGAATCCCCCCTCCCTCAATTAAACAATACCCCCTCCCTCCCTCCCTCCCTCTTTCTATATTAAACAGAATCCCTCCCTCCCTCCCTCTCTCTTTTCCCTCTCTAGTGTGACGTGTTCACGGTCTGTCCCTCAGGCTATGACAGGTCTCCACGTATTGACCGGCCAGTCTGGCTGTGTGTTTGTCTTCCCCCAGCAGGATTGACAGCTTCTGGGTATCACACATTTTTGGGAATTCTGGGACTAAATCACAGAATTTGGGGAAGAAAATGTCCCTTATGTTTTTATATTTTTCACAGTGTGTCAGGAAGTGAATCTCTGTCTCGACCTCTCCTGTCTCACAGTGACCACAGTGCCTGTTCTCCCTGGCCAGCCAGGTTTGCCTCTGTCGGCCTTTTTCAATGGCCAGGTTGTGGTCACTGAGCCGGTATTTGGTCAGGATCTGCCTCTGCTTTGTGTTTCTGACAGTTACCAGGTATTCTGCCAGGGTGTAATTTCTATTTAGGGTCCGATAGCACTCTAGTTTGTTTTGTGTTTTAGTGTTTGTATCCCAATGGTCCAGATAGGAGTGTTTCAGGTGTTTTATAATTTGGTTGACACTAATTGGAATTGTTTTTGCAGTGCTGTCCTGAAGCTGACTGATGTCAGTGTTGCTCAGCTCAGTGAGCTTCAGGACCAGCTGGCTGAGGGGACTCTTTTCTGGGCTGAGCTCTTGGTATTGCAGGGCTTTATGATGGAGTGAGTTTGGGTCACTAGTTTTTAGATGAATCCAGTATTTTAATGCTCTTTTTTGGATGTTAATAATCAATGGATAAAGGCCTAATTCAGCCCTGCATGCATTGTTTGGTGTTTTTCTTTGTAATCTCATGATGTTTTTACAGAACTCTGCATGCAGGGTTTCTGTGGGGTGTTTGTCCCATTTTGTGTAGTCCTGGTTGGTGATTGGACCCCACACTTCACTGCCATAGAGAGCAATTGGCTGAATTACACTTTCAAAAATTTTGAGCCAAATTTTGACGGGGGGATTTATATTGTAGAGCCTCCTCTTTATGGCATAAAAAGCCCTGCGTGCTTTCTCCTTTAGTGCATTCACTGCCAGGTTAAAGCTCCCTGACGCACTGATGGTTAGACCCAGGTATGTGTAGCTGCTGGTGTGCTCTAGGGTGGTGTTACCTAGAGTGAAGTGGTACTTATTTCCCTGAGATCTGGCTTTCTTCTGGAATATCATGACTCTGGTCTTGTTCATGTTTACTGCCAGTGCCCAGGTCTGACAGTACTGCTCTAGCAGTGCCAGGCTCTGCTGCAGCCCCTGCTCTGTGGGTGACAGCAGGACCAGGTCATCTGCATAGAGCAGAAACTTGACTTCAGTGTCATGTAGAGTGAGGCCAGGGGCTGCAGACTGCTCCAACACTGTGGCCAGCTCATTGATATAGATGTTGAACAGTGTTGGGCTCAGACTGCAGCCCTGTCTCACCCCACGCCCTTGTGTGAAGAATTCTGTTCTTTTGTTGCCAATTTTCACACCACACTTATTTTCTGAGTACATCGATTTTATGATGTCATAGACTTTACCCCCTACACCACTTTGAAGAAGTTTAAGAAATAGTCCTTTATGCCAAATTGAATCAAATGCCTTTTTAAAGTCTATAAAGCAAGCGAATATTTTTCCTTTATTAGTTTGATGGACGTGTTTATTGATTAGGGTGTGTAGGGTGTAAACATGATCAGAAGTGCGGTGTTTTGGTAGAAATCCAATCTGACTCTTACTCAGGACACTGTGTTCGGTAAGGAAGGCCAGTATCCGGGCGTTAATGATACTGCAGAACACCTTCCCCAGATTACTGCTCACACAGATGCCCCGGTAGTTATTGGGGTCGAATTTGTCTCCACTTTTATATATGGGTGTTATAAGCCCTTGGTTCCAGGTCTCAGGGAAATACCCAGCTCTCAGTACAAGATTGAGGAGTTTGAGCAGGGCCTCCTGCAGCTTGGGGCTGCTGTGTTTGAGCATCTCAGCGTTGATGCTGTCAGGTCCACTTGCTTTTTTTGATTTGAGGGCCTTGAGTTTATCACTCAGCTCCTCCACCGTGATTGGGGTGTCGAGGGGGTTCTGATTGTCCTTAATACAGGATTCTAAATTTTTTAGTTTTTCACAAATGGCATTTTGAGTTTTTTGTTCTTTGTTTTGTATTTCTTTGTAAAGGTTTTCAAAATGTTTTTTCCAAATGTTTCCATTTTGGATGGCCAATTCTTCTTTTTTTGTTGAATTTAGGTTGTTCCAGGTTTCCCAAAAATGATTTTGGTTTATTGACTCCTCAATTTCGCTGAGTTGTTTATTAATATGGTCTTGTTTTTTATTTCTTAGAGTGTGTTTGTATTGATTCAGTGCCTCACAGTATCTGAGGCGTAAATCTGGGCTGTCTGGATCTTTATGTTTTTGATTGGATAGCTGTCTTAGTTTTTCCCTTCTAGTTTTACATTCTTCATCAAACCACTTTTCTTTGAATTTATTCTTTTGGTTGTTTTTCCGATTTACTATTTTTAATTTAGATTTTTCTGCTGCTTTTCTAAATATGTTATTCAAATCTTTTACAGCCAGAGTTACTCCTGTTTTTGTGTGTTGATACTGTGTGTTTTGAAATGTGTGTATTAGGGTTTCTATTTCATTGGTGCCAATTGCTTCTTTGTATATTTCTGTGCTGTTTGGAGCCCATCTGTAGGAATGGTTTAGATTGTACAGCTTACAGGGCTGTGTCTGTGTGTTGTTGATCTGCTCTGTTCTTTTTATGAACACAGTGATTTGACTGTGATCTGACAGGGGGGTTTGTGGTCTGACAGTGAATGCATTAATAGAGGAGGGGTCCAGGTCAGTGATGGCATAGTCCACCACACTGTTACCAAGAGCTGAGCTGTATGTAAACCTACCTAAAGAGTCCCCTCTGATCCTGCCATTCATGATATATAGGCCTAGGCCTTGACAGAGATTCAATAATTGTCTCCCATTTTTATTTACCACACTGTCATGGCTATTCCTGTTTGTGGTCATGTGCGTGTGGTATAGAGGGGATTGTCCGAATATGTGGCTGTTCCCCTGTGTGTTCATGAAGTCAGGCAGAGTGCCTGTTCTGGCATTAAAGTCACCGCAGAGCAGCACACTTCCCTGGGCCTGGAAGTGGCAGATCTCTGTCTGGAGATCATGGAAGGTGTCTTCCTTGTAATAAGGGGAGTCCGATGGGGGGATGTAGGCTGCACACAGGTAGATATCTGTTTGGCAGGTGACAATGCTATTACTCATTTTTAGCCACAGGTGGGTCTCTCCTGTTCTTATTGGTCTAATAGAGTCGGTGAGCTCCTCTCTGTACCACACAATGATCCCCCCTGAGTCTCTGCCACGTTTTACGTGTGAGTGTTTCAGGGAGGGCACTATAATCTCCCTGTAGCCTGAGGGACAGTGAGTGGACACATCAGCACGGCACCACGTCTCGTGGAGAATAATTATATCTATGTTATTTATATTTCTGATGAATTCAGGGTCTGTGCTCTTCAGCCCAAACACTGACGAACACAAACCCTGAATATTCCAGGAGCTAATTGTAAGCGATCTCATATTTATAATTTAAGCTATTTATAATTATTATCTAGAATAAAATATAATGTCAGAAACATTGAACATAAATCAGTAACATGTTTTACACTATTAAGTATTTTCTTATTATTTGTATTATTTTCTTATTCTAATTATTATTAGTTGTACATTTCTTTTCTAATACATTTAGAGTGGGGTGTACTTAGCTCATGATTTTGAAAATTAAGTTCAGGAGCTGCCGTATCTCCCCCATCTCAGAGCTGGCTAGGGTCCTTGGTTTGGAAGCAGCTGCTGCATAGCTGTGTTGCTGCTGCTCTGTCTGACTGCTGTGCTGGAGCTGCTGCTGTTCCTGGATCCCTCTGGGCTGGGCTCTGTTGGGCTGGATCCCTCTGGGCTGGGCTCTGCTGGGCTGGGTCCCTCTGGGCTGGGCTCTGCTGGGCTGGGCTCTTCTGGTCTGTTGTAGTGTGTGCTGCCAGTGTCCAGGCTGCAGAGGCTGGTGTTCTTGGGGGGGTCTCCTCGTAAGCACAGGGCTGCGCTGTCCTTGGTGGTGGTCCGGTGTGCTCCTGTTTCGGGGGTGGCTGGCGGGGTCTCGGCCCATGGCAGTGTCCTTTAGGTTTTTGGCGAAGATCCTAACGCCTTCCTGGTCGAGGTGTACATGGTCGTACAGGTGCAGCGTGCTCAGGGTGGGGTGGTGTGCCAAGTGGACATTAGGCAGAAGGGCACAGCCTCTGGAGATGTCACTGTTGATCCTCTGAATAGTGTGCTGGGGGACGTCCTCTCTGGGCAGCAGGGTGGAGATCACTATCTTCGCACCAGGGAACTCCTTTGTGGCCTTCTCCGCTACTCTCCTTACCGACTCGGCCACATCTTCCCCCTGAGAGCCCAGGTCGTTGGTGCCAGTGTGGATGATAATGTGCTCGGGGTCTCTCAGGGTCGACTGGCACAGCAGCTGGAGCGCCCTTTCTGTAGTTGGGCACCAGAATTTTGCTACCCGGCTGCTGGGGAAGAGTCTTCGCTGGTTCAAGTACTTCCCGTTGGAGTCGATAAGAATGGCTACCTTGGAGCTGTATATTTTATTAGCCTGTCTACTCGAGGGAGTCTGTGTCTCTGGGGCAGTGTGTGTGATGTGGGAGGGAGGGGCAGTGTGTGTGGTGGGGGAGTGGGGGGTAGTGTGTGTGGTGGGGGGGAGTGTCTCACTGTCGGGGTGTGCTGGGGGAGTGGGGTGTGTGTTTGGATCAGTGTGTGTGGTGGGGGAGTGGGGGGTAGTGTGTGTGGTGGGGGGGAGTGTCTCACTGTCGGGGTGTGCTGGGGGAGTGGGGTGTGTGTTTGGATCAGTGTGTGTGTGGGATGATGTGGTGTGTGTATCGGTGTCGGTGTCAGTCAGACAGGCCCTGCTTGCTGGAGCTCCTGTGTTCTTGGGCTGGCTGTGGTGTTGCTGTTCTGGGTGGGGGGGAGGAGGTGTGACTCTGAGTAGCTGCTCTCTCAGGCTCTGTATGCTCCTCTCTTTGCGCTGCAGCTCCTCTCTCAGCTTGGCCAGCTCGTTTCTCAGGGCCTCGTTGTCCTGCCGCAACTCTCCCATCTCAGCTCCCAGCTCCCTGATGGAAGCCCTGGCCTCGTTCCTCACCTGCCTCACCTCGTCTCTTATCTGCTGCACGAGGTCGTTCTCTGTCAGCGTGGTCAGGGTGAGCTCCTTGAATTCTGCAAACTCCACCTCCAGCAGTGAGAGGCATTCCTTCAAGTGCTGCACTGTGCTGGGCAGTCTGGGGGTGAGCGGGGGGGTGCGGGGGGCTGCAGTGGGGGAGCTGCAGGGGGCTGTGTCTGCAGTGTGGGGGCTGCAGGGGGCTGTGTCTGCGGTGTGGGGAGCTGGCTGCTGTTCTGGGTCTAGTACCTCTGGATTTTTTTTCTCCTTCTCAGCCAGTTCTTTTAGAGCCTGGAAATCTTTCTCGAATAGTTCTAGGCTGGCCTCAGTTCCCTGAATCATAATAGTGCCATTATAAAACACATTGATGCTGAGCCTTGTGCTGTCAGGGTCAGTTTCATCTCCTATACGCAGTTGCCTTCCTTTGCAAATCCCTCCCAGCTTGATATTACTATGTGCTGTGCAGAGGGCTGTGTGCCAGGCAGTGGGGTGCTGTGTATAGAACAGCAGGTTGGTTTTGGTCCTCTTGCCCCCAGCCAGGCTGCAGTCTGTTATCAGTGTCTCTGGGGACTCCTTCATTAGCTTGTTCTTATACAGCTTCTTTGCCTTTGCACTGGTGACCTCATCAGGGTATCGGATTACACTGCTAGTCTGGCCCCTCCCACTCTGCAGGTCTAAATTGATACATTTATCCATTCCGACCAACTGCCAAAAACCAACCGGTTTCAGCTGCTTTCAGTGACTGAGAGTTTTTAGCTATTAGGTTTTAGTTAATTTGTTATATTAAAAAGGCTTACCTTTTATTTTCCTCTTCAGTTCTTTTCTTTTTCTTTCTTTTTCTTTCTTTCTGTTTATTTCAATTTGTCTGTTTCTTTCTATTTCTTTCTGTTTCTTTCTCTTTCTTTCTGTTTATTTCTCTTTCTTTCTGTTTCTTTCTTTCTTTCTCTTTCTTTCTTGTTTAATTTTCCTGGAGGTCTTATTTCTTTTCTTTTCCTCTTCAGTTCAGTTCTTTTCTTTTGCTTTCTTTCTATTTCTTTCTTTCTCTTTCTTTCTTTCTTTCTTTCTTTCTTTCTTGTTTAATTGTTTAATTTTTCCTGGATGTCTTATTTCTGTAGTAAAAGTTTTCCATTTGTTTTTTATTTGTTCTTACTGATTTATATTCTTAATTCTCACAATTAAATTTACTCTAGATTAACATTTTTTTAGTTTAAATTAAGAGCTCATCTTGCTGCTGCTGCCTCTCTCTCTCTCTCTCTCTCTCTCTCTCGCGCTCTCTCTCTCTCTCTCTCTTCTACTTTCTCTCTCTCTCTCTCTTTCACTTTCTGTGACCCTCCTCCACAAAATTAAAAATGTCAAGCGTTTGAATGGTTATGACATCACAGACTGGTGTGCAGCACTGTCAAACGACTGTCTTCAAAAGCTGAGGTCTGATTGGCTGTTAGGTCCGCCTCACAGAACCCTGAATCCGGACTGGCTAACTCCTGGCCAGGTCCCGCCTCTTTTCGGATGTAAAACAGGATCCCATTGGTTCTCTGCTGGCCGGGTCGTTCTGCTGCAGTCTCTCCTGAGCTCTGATTGGCTAGATGTTGGGTTTCTGCTTTCTGATTTGCCGCTTTGACGAAAGCGTTGTTTTTTTCTGCCGCTGTGATTTGATTGGCCGTTTGGGGTACTGAGCACTGATTGGATGGTGGTTTGGCCAGCTGAGCTTGCTGATTGGCTCGTTTGTCAGAGCTGAAGATTTGATAGGTCGTTATTTCTTCCAGGATGTGAATTTCATTGGGCGGCAGTTTGGGGTCTTCGATTTCATTGGGCGAGGTTTTTCTCCTTTCAATTTCATTGGTCGGAAGTTCGTAGCCTTCTTCCATTTCATTGGGTGACATTTCCAAGCCTTCGGTTTCACTGGTCGACACGTTTTTGTCTTTGTTCTGATTGGACGACGCATCAATCCCTTCGATTTCACTGGACGGCATTTTGGAGTCAAGCTGAATCTCATTGGGCGAGCCGTCTCTCCCTCGAATTTGACTGGCCGACATTTCAAGACCTTCAGTTTGATTGGGTGAAACGTTTCTCCCTTCGTTTTCACTGGGCGTCAATCTGGCGTCCGGTCGAATCTGATTGGGCGAGGCATTCCCCCCTTGATTATCACTGGCTGGCATTTCCAACCCTTCATTCTGATTGGTGGCCGTCTCTGAGCTCAGATTCCTATTGGCTGCCTCTTCTGAGATATACAGGAGCTGATTGGAGGGCTGTCCTGTGCTCTCTTCGGTCTCCTGTCGCCCCACTGCACTGTGGGATGGCCGGGGGGGGCTGGGGGCGGGGCTAGGGAGTCGGGGGCCCCCGAAATTCAGGGAACCCCAAATTTCACTCTTCTCTCTCGTAGTAAATTTCCAAAAATCATCATTCTCGGCATTGGAGTCACTGCAGTCCAGCAGAGACTGAGCTGAGAGGAGAGAGAGAGAGAGGAGGCAGGGAATTCACATTGTAAAAAGTTTAAATACAACGCTGACTTTAACCTCAGTCTTACATTTTTATAATTGAGTTTTTGCACGCGGTTAATTGACCCTGAAATTAATTACAGCTAGTGGATGAATTTACGCTAAAATGAGTTTTACATATAGACTGAATTTCACTTTATAAATGTCTTTGAAATAGTGAGCGAATTTCAATAAAAAATGAGTTTGATACGACATTGTATGTGTATATGAAATAATTAAATTTACCCTCATATTGGTTTTAAATATCCCTTTATCACGGCTTAATATCTCTAATGTAAAAACAGTTATGAGTTATAAATAAAGATATCAATAATTTACAGCCAGACGATAAAAACATTGGTTAGGTTTGACTGACCAGCCATCTCACGACTCCTCCTCGAAGCCTCATTGGCCAGAGCGAAAGAGAGGCTGATGATGCGCTCCCTCTCCCCGTCGCCCTCTAGGGGAATGAGAGAGGTACTGCACCTCTCCTGAGCTACACTGAGACAGAGGGGAGGGGAGAGGGGAGAGAAGACATAATAGCTTTATTACACTGTGCTGTGCTTTACAATGCTTCCCTGTGCTTTAACAGACCTCTCTGTGCTTTACAATGCTTCCCTATGCTTTACCAGACCTCTCTGTGCTTTACAATGCTTCCCTATGCTTTACCAGACCTCTCTGTGCTTTACAATGCTTCCCTATGCTTTACCAGACCTCTCTGTGCTTTACAATGCTTCCCTATGCTTTACCAGACCTCTCTGTGCTTTACAATGCTTCCCTATGCTTTACCAGACCTCTCTGTGCTTTACAATGCTTCCCTATGCTTTACCAGACCTCTCTGTGCTTTACAATGCTTCCCTATGCTTTACCAGACCTCTCTGTGCTTTACAATGCTTCCCTATGCTTTACCAGACCTCTCTGTGCTTTACAATGCTTCCCTATGCTTTACCAAACCTCTCTGTGCTTTACAATGCTTCCCTATGCTTCCCCATGCTGTATGCTTTCTTACACTGTGCTGTTACTGTGGGACTCTTCTCTCAGTCACTCACCTCTTGGTCACCATGCTTCGGATTTTGTCAACTTTTCTCTGCTTGACCGCAATCTCTTCAGGGGTCAGGGAAAGGTCAGGGTCGGAGTTCAGGAAAGGGGCACGCACTATGACCTTTGGGGGGCAGTGCTGAGAGAGAGAGAGAGACGATAATGGTTCTGTATTACACTGAGGGGCGATGGTAGCACAAGTATAGGGCAGCTGCAATGGGATGCCATTGATAGAATGGGACCACAGTGTGCTAACTATACCCTCAATGATCTTCAATGGCAATGCAGACAGACAGACAGAGAGACAGGGGCTCTGCAACACATTTTAAATACATACCCTCTCTCTTCTCACCACTCTCTCTCCCTCTCCCTCTCTTTTTCTCTCTCTCTCTGCTCGCTGGCTCCTCCCATTACCCAGCATGCCCCCGGTCAGGGCTAGCCCCGCCCTCGCTTCCTGTTTCTCTGCAGGCAGGTTGACGGACGACCCTGAGCTGCTTGGGGTCCTCGCTGTGGTGCAGACAGGCAGTGGAGAGGGCAGCTCCGCTTGGGTCCTGTTTGTGGTGTAAACAGGCAATGGGGAGGGCGGTCCTGATATTTGGGTCCTGAGCTGTGTTTTTTGCTCAGGCGGAGTCAAGGATGCCTCTCTCTGGGTCCTGTATGCTGTTATTTGTTCTGGCTGGGTAGCAAGTACCTTTTTTGGGGTCCTGAATGATGTTATCTGTTCAGGCAGTGATGTGGCCGACCGTCTCTCTCTTCTAGATTCTGTTTGTAGCTCAGGCGGGGTAGAGGGCACCTTACTTGGGGTCCTAAATGATGTTATCTCCTCGGGCAGCGAGGTGGCCATCTGTCTCAGGGTCCTGAGCTGCGTTTTTGGCTCAGGCGAGGTAGAGGGCGTCTCCCTAGTGGTCCTGCGTGTCGCTGTCTGTTCGGGCAGAGCAGCGGGCAGCTCCGAGGGGTCCTCGAGAGAGACGCGGCGAGCCATGAGGGTCGAGGGCAGGAAGGAGGTCCGGACAAGCGTCACCCGGCAACCGTCTGTGACATCACAGCCAGAAGAGACAACGAGATCGTCTGCTGCAACATGACTCAACTACAGAGAGGAGAGAGAGGAGATAGAGGAGAGAGGAGAGAGGAGGAGAGGAGAGAGAAGGGGAGAGAGAGGAGAGGAGAGAGAGGAGAGGGGAGAGAGGAGAGAGGAGAGAGGAGAGAGGAGAGAGGAGAGGAGAGAGAGGAGAGGAGAGAGGAGAGAGGAGGAGAGAGAGAGAGGACAGAGGACAGAGGAGAGAGGAGAGAGGGGAGAGAGGAGAGAGAGGAGGAGAAGAGAGGAGAGAGAGGACAGAGGAGAGAGAGGAGAGAGAGGAGAGAGGAGGAGAGAGAGGAGAGGAGAGAGGAGAGGAGAGAGGAGAGAAGAGGAGAGAGAGGAGAGAGAGGAGAGAGAGGAGGAGAAGAGAGGAGAGAGAGGACAGAGGAGAGAGAGGAGAGAGAGGAGAGGAGAGAGGAGAGAGGAGGAGAGAGAGGAGAGGAGAGAGGAGAGGAGAGAGGAGAGAAGAGGAGAGAGAGGAGAGAGAGAGGAGAGAGAGGAGAGAGAGGAGAGAGAGGAGAGAGGAGAGAGAGAGGAGAGAGAGGAGGAGAAGAGAGGAGAGAGAGGACAGAGGAGAGAGAGGAGAGAGAGGAGAGGAGAGAGGAGAGAGGAGAGAGA
>NW_026708581.1:0-45186 GCF_902713425.1 Acipenser ruthenus
ACACAATCATTAACTGAAACAGAAACAGCTGTGTAGGAGGAATAAAACTGGGTGAGGAACAGCTAAACTCAGCTAACAAGGTGAGGTTGCTGAAGACAGTTTACTGTCAAAAGTCATACACCATGGCAAGACTGAGCACAGCAACAAGACACAAGGTAGTTATACTGCATCAGCAAGGTCTCTCCCAGGCAGAAATTTCAAGGCAGACAGGGGTTTCCAGATGTGCTGTCCAAGCTCTTTTGAAGAAGCACAAAGAAACGGGCAACGTTGAGGACCGTAGACGCAGTGGTCGGCCAAGGAAACTTACTGCAGCAGATGAAAGACACATCATGGTTACTTCCCTTCGCAATCGGAAGATGTCCAGCAGTGCCATCAGCTCAGAATTGACAGAAAACAGTGGGACCCTGGTACACCCATCTACTGTCCGGAGAAGTCTGGTCAGAAGTGGCCTTCATGGAAGACTTGCGGCCAAAAAGCCATACCTCCGACGTGGAAACAAGGCCAAGTGACTCAACTATGCACGAAAACACAGGAACTGGGGTGCAGAAAAATGGCAGCAGGTGCTCTGGTCTGATGAGTCAAAATTTGAAATATTTGGCTGTAGCAGAAGGCAGTTTGTTCGCCGAAGGGCTGGAGAGCGGTACACGAATGAGTGTCTGCAGGGAACAGTAAAGCATGGTGGAGGTTCCTTGCAAGTTTGGGGCTGCATTTCTGCAAATGGAGTTGGGGATTTGGTCAGAATTAATGGTCTCCTCAATGCTGAGAAGTACAGGCAGATACTTATCCATCATGCAATACCATCAGGGAGGCATCTGATTGGCCCCAAATTTATTCTGCAGCATGACAACGACCCCAAACATACAGCGAAAGTCATTAAGAACTATCTTCAGCGTAAAGAAGAACAAGGAGTCCTGGAAGTGATGGTATGGCCCCCATAGAGCCCTGATCTCAACATCATCGAGTCTGTCTGGAATTACATGAAAAGAGAGAAGCAACTGAGGCTGCCTAAATCCACAGAAGAACTGTGGTTAGTTCTCGAAGATGTTTGGGCCAACCTACCTGCCGAGTTCCTTCAAAAACTGTGTGCAAGTGTACCTAGAAGAATTGATGCTGTTTTGAAGGCAAAGGGTGGTCACACCAAATATTGATTTGATGTAGATTTTTCTTCTGTTCACTCACTTTGCATTTTGTTAATTGATAAATATAAACTATTAACATGTCTATTTTTGAAAGCATTCTTACTTTACAGCATTTTTTCACACCTGCCTAAAACTTTTGCACAGTACTGTATATGGAAAACTACAAAGCGGTATGTAATTCAATATGTTAACATAACATTATTCGGCAGGTTTTATTTGATTTATGAAGCAAAATGAGTTACATAATTCTATGGGGTGATGCAAAACCTTTGGCCATAGCTGTACAGTATGTTACTGTGTGGCAATGTGCTCCGCCCCTGTGTGCATTTCTGTGTTGTATGTTGCGTGTGGTGTGTTAATGTTGGTGTATAGTCGTTGGTACACGGGATATAAACGGGTCTGTGTTTCACGTGTATTTAAAAATGTATAATTGTATTTAGGCACGGGATTGCACATCACTGCACGTGCATTTAATGAATTCACGTGCTGGGATTCAAGTGAATAATTAATTAGTAATTGAATCCCAGCACAACAGTATAAATAGATGCACATTTCATTCACTCAGGGTTGGGTGTTCGTGAGTGGAAAACGGGTGAGAGAGAGGAGAAATAAAGTGAAAGATAAAGGTATAACAATTGCTACAGCGTGCTGGAAGTGCCAGCACGGTACTTGTTTAAACGTTCGTCCGCTTGTTTTGTGTGTTAGTGCGTTTTGTTTATATATTTATTTTGGCGTAAGTGCCGTGTCCTGTTTTGTGTTTAAAACCTTTTTATTTTGCAATAAACTTTCTGAACGCTACCATTGCTTCTCAGTTTCACTCACCACTACTGTCTGTCTGTGTTTCTTCCGGGTCTGACGTGTCACCACTCAGCCAGCCTTGTGACATACTGCCATGCTTGTTCTGATGCATATTCCTTGACTGGCTCATGCTTTACATTAGCATTGTTTTGTAATCCCCCATTTGTCATTTCGGTTTAAGATCTGTTCAAATCCTCTTTATTCATAGGGCTGATACTGAATACTGCACATGCCACACTCCTAAATGTGTATACAGTAGCTTGAAGAATGGCAGGCAGTAATACACTGTATATAACCATTTAATCAGAGGGAACTCAGGAAGCAATGAATTACAGTTTGTTTCCTATCATTTGTTATGTTTTATTACAGTTTCTTTGTATGGACGTTTACCTCTATATTAGGAACGAAGCCCAAAATCATTCTGCAGTAGTAATTCAAAATAAACACAGTATTTTTAAGGCATTGCAGGCTTCCATTGTCCCTGGCTCTAGTATGTGTTGCGTTATTTTAATCTCAGTATTTTAGTTTTTAGAGCAATATTTTAGTATTTTAGAGCAACTAGAATTCAGACTGATCTGTGTGTTCCCTTATGAAAGTCAACCATAGTAAAATCACAGCAGCGTGTAGCACAGTGAAAGCACTGTAAAGCACAGGTATACAGTGCAAGGAGGCTGTGTGGTCCAGTGGTTAAAGAAAAGGGCTTGTAACCAGGAGGTCCCTGGTTCAAAGCCCGCCTCACTCACTGATTCATTGTATGACCCTGAGCAAGTCACTTAACCTGTTTTGGGTGAGACGTTGTTGTAAGTGACTCTGCAGCTGATTCATAGTTCACACACCCTAGTCTCTGTAAGTAGCCTTGGATAAAGACGTCTGCTAAATAAACAAATAATAATAGTGAGGTATGGTAAATGCATAGTATAACCATGGGAGAAGCTTGCAGAAATAGCGTGGTAAACTTTTATAAGGGCTCAGTTAGGAGGGGGTGGTTAGTTAAGTTCATTCTGACAAATCTGTAACGAGGATTGGTTGTGAAGTGTTCAGCAATGCAGTTAAGCTTGCTAGTTGTCATGAAAAGTGTAAGCTACTGCATGCAGGCAATAAAAATGTGCATTATAAATATCATATGGGAGGTACTGAAATTGAAGAAGGAATCTATGAAAAAGACCTAGGAGTTTATGTTGACTCAGAAATGTCTTCATCTAGACAATGTGGGGAAGTTATAAAAAAGGCCAACAAGATGCTCGGATATATTGTGAAAAGTGTTGAATTTAAATCAAGGGAAGTAATGTTAAAACTTTACAATGCATTAGTAAGACCTCATCTAGAATATTGTGTTCAGTTCTGGTTACCTCGTTACAAAAAGGATATTGCTGCTCTAGAAAGAGTGCAAAGAAGAGTGACCAGAATTATCCCAGGTTTAAAAGGCATGTTGTATGCAGACAGGCTAAAATAATTGAATCTATTAAGTCTTGAAGACCACGCGGTGATCTGATTCAACCATTCAAAATTCTAAAAGGTATTGACAATGTCGACCCAGGGGACTTTTTCGACCTGAAAAAAGAAACAAGGACCTGGTCACAAATGGAGATTAGATAAAGGGGCATTCAGAACAGAAAACTTTTTACACAGAGAATTGTGAGGGTCTGGAACCAACTCCCCAGTTATGTTGTTGAAGCTGACACCCTGGGATCCTTCAAGAAGCTGCTTGATGAGATTCTGGGATCAATAAGCTACTAACAACCAAACGAGCAAGATGGGCCGAATGGTCTCCTCTCGTTTGTAAACTTTCTTATGTTCTTATGTTCTAATGAGGTGACTATCACTTTAAAAATATTACTTCCTTACATACTTGAGTGTCAAGTATCAGTACAATGTTGCAATACAGTGCCACAGTATTTACAACATTTAGTAGAGAGTAAACCACCTGAAAGCTGTAGTCCCACACCCATTAATCATGCATCATTGAATGGTTTGGGGGAGAGGTCCCAGCTTCTCCTTAAGATTCACAGACTGGCTTTGCAGAACAGGGGCCAGGAGACATGAAGAGCAACATGCCCAGATACATGTGTCACATTTAAACTATTTTACACCATGTCTATTCCATGGTAAAACCACAAACTGTTAACATGGTAAGCCTTGATGTCCCATGGTTACCTATTGCTCGACCATGCTAGGTATACAGGGGTTCACATTTAGCGCAATGGCACTAGATTCTAGCGCCAGCAACATTACATTACATGCTGGTGCCCGTAGACATGTTTCATTTATTTATTCATGATAATTTCTCATAGGGTCTGGACTACTCACATGACCCACCCACACAGGAGAGAATGTTTGTGTAGTGTGTTAAGTTTAACATGTTCAACTCTTCATCATCAGATCATTTCAAAACATGGTTGTACATCACATCCAATCATGGAACATAAGCCATGGTGTCCTGTGATGAAACTTGGACTTACTGTACCTTAGAGGTCATTTTCTTAGGGTATGTCAGGATGTGAGTGGTGTGGGAAAGGAGTGAATGTCCAAACAGCAGTTCAGTTGCTAATAAAATGTCTGTGTTTTAATAAAAAGCTCTTCACTCCCTATACCATCCATGGTGTGGGGGTTATATGGTGGGTCAGTCCCAAACAGAAACAACACACAAATTATAATAACACGTTGTAATTCCAACAGTGCACGGAAAAGTGCAGTAGTGTGCAGGGTAGCGGTGCTCCGGGTGGTGAGTGCTGTGCAGGGTAGCGGTGCTCCGGGTGGTGAGTGCTGTGCAGGGTAGCGGTGCTCCGGGTGGTAAGTGCTGTGCAGGGGTAGTGGTGCTCCGGGTGGTCAGTGCTGTGCAGGGTAGCGGTGCTCCGGGTGGTGAGTGCTGTGCAGGGTAGCGGTGCTCCGGGTGGTGAGTGCTGTGCAGGGTAGCGGTGCTCCGGGTGGTGAGTGCTGTGCAGGGTAGCGGTGCTCCAGGTGGTGAGTGCTGTGCAGGGTAGCGGTGCTCCGGGTGGTGAGTGCTGTGCAGGGTAGCGGTGCTCCAGGTGGTGAGTGCTGTGCAGGGTAGCGGTGCTCCGGGTGGTGAGTGCTGTGCAGGGTAGCGGTGCTCCGGGTGGTGAGTGCTGTGCAGGGTAGCGGTGCTCCGGGTGGTGAGTGCTGTGCAGGGTAGCGGTGCTCCGGGTGGTGAGTGCTGTGCAGGGTAGCGGTGCTCCGGGTGGTGAGTGCTGTGCAGGGTAGCGGTGCTCCAGGTGGTGAGTGCTGTGCAGGGTAGCGGTGCTCCGGGTGGTGAGTGCTGTGCAGGGTAGCGGTGCTCCGGGTGGTGAGTGCTGTGCAGGGTAGCGGTGCTCCGGGTGGTGAGTGCTGTGCAGGGTAGTGGTGCTCCGGGTGGTGAGTGCTGTGCAGAGGTAGTGGTGCTCTGGGTGGTGAGTGCTGTGCAGGGTAGTGGTGCTCCGGGTGGTGAGTGCTGTGCAGGGTAGTGGTGCTCCGGGTGGTGAGTGCTGTGCAGAGGTAGTGGTGCTCCAGGTGGTGAGTGCTGTGCAGGGGTAGTGGTGCTCCGGGTGGTGAGTGCTGTGCAGGGTAGTGGTGCTCTGGGTGGTGAGTGCTGTGCAGGGTAGTGGTGCTCTGGGTGGTGAGTGCTGTGCAGGGGTAGTGGTGCTCCAGGTGGTGAGTGCTGTGCAGTGTAGTGGTGCTCCGGGTGGTGAATGCTGTGCAGGGGTAGTGATGCTCCGGGTTTGTTTGCTGGCTCTGTAGCGGTAGCTCCCACATCTCTACTGTTGTATAAAACACAAACACAAACACAAAACACAAACACAGTGCTCTCGCGCGTTACTATTACAGCGTAAGGGGCTGTACTCACGTAGCTGCATCCCCTTTGTACTGCCAAACACCTCCACATGATCAGCACGGCGCCACAGTCTATCCAATCACTGCGTTCCCCCCCAGCTGATCACAATGGAGTTGCTTAGCCGTCTTACAGCTAAGCCCTTTCACCAAGATGACCGACTTCCTGTTCCGTCCTACCATCGAGTCGGCCCATCCTTGTGAAAGCGTACCACCAACCTTACCTAGAAACCACCAACCTTACCTAGCAACTACCAACCTTACCTAGCAACCACCACCCTTACCTAGCGCCCTTCCTGGTCGGGAGGTAGAGTTACAGCTCAGATTCATTCTCTTCCATTCACAGGGTACAGGAGGCAAAACATGATCTTCTTTTTGAGTCTACATATCTGTCCTCCATTTCTAATGCATTGATTTGTTACTACCTTATAGAATCTGCTGGTATCTGGCATTTCAGATTAGAATAGCAATAGACCCACTGTTTGGTCACACACTGAGCACCCCAGTCTGTAAAGGTCAGATCTGAAACAGCTTGTGCTGAATGCAATATTTTCCTTTGTATAAAAAGTCTGCCTGTGAGCGTGTCTTTCTGGCACCCATTGCTGAACCGCCTGACCCAGCTGCCCTAAAACTTCTTTCACCAGGAGGGGTCTTTAAACAGGTCAGTATTTCCCTGCCCCTCATTTTAGTATTTCATTTTCTTGAATGCTGATTCAAGTTAATTTATGTTGTGGTTTATGGTATTTTTCACTTGTTTCTTTTCTGTTGTAAGAAATGAAGACATATAGACCAATGTTTTGTGTAATTCCTTTGTCAGTTTTTCCTCATGATTATTTATTTCTTAGCAGACACCCTTATCCAAGGCGACTTACAGTTGTTACAAGATATCACATTATTTTTACATACAATTACCCATTTATACAATTGGGTTTTTACTGGAGCAATCTAGGTAAAGTACCTTGCTCAAGGGTATAGCAGCAGTGTCCCCCACCTGGGATTAAACCCACGACCCTCCGGTTAAGAGTCCAGAGCCCTGACCACTACTCCACACTGCTCCAAACTCATTAGTGAGTGTTTAAAGTTATGGATGAACTATCCTTCTATTATAGCTGCAATAAACTGAATCATTATTGATGTCACGTCATATCCAGCTGATACAAGCCACATGATACAAGCTGAGGGATATCAGGTAATATGAGATGTTAGCCATCACTGTTATTGATATAATACTGTAACAGGGCAGAAGAGAGCCCTGCACATAGTTAGTGGGGCAGGACAAAGCCCTGCTGTTAAAATGTATTGTGTTGGTTTTAAAAATGAACTTATTGTTTGGTTTGTGTGTTGATGGTGGTTGGCAGGGATGGGGTTAATCCCTGCCAAAAACATGTGAGAATATGGCTGGAGCCTTTTATTGAATTAATGTTTAAGGGGGTTGTAATTGGTACAAGGTGTGTTTTTCTGTGTTCCGGGTGGGAGGAACATGTGTGAGAGAGACAGGAAAAATGAAACAGAAAGTAAAAACAAAGTAAAAGCATTGCTACGTGTGCAGGAAGCACGGTGCTTGTTGGGTGGAGGTATTATTTGTGTTCGAGACTTTGTTTTGTTTAAACCTTTTATTTTGCTCTGTGAGCGTTGTTTTTGTTTATTTTTGTTTAAATAAATATGCGCGCCCAACGCTTTCAACCCCGCCAGTACCTGCCTGTGTCTGTCTGTCAGCTTCCTCGTCTGGGTACGTCACCACTCGAGTTGTCCTGTTACAAATACAAATACCTTTTTCAACATACTGTGAATGTAGTTCAAGGTGACTTTCTGTAGCGACACTTTGCACACAAAAGAAAAAAAAAAGACAAGTCTGTCATTAAAATAAGGGACAGTGAGTTTCAATATGGAGACAATCTTAGAGATCTCCCAACATTAGGACTATTTTGCAGGATCCCACTGTACCTTTTTAAGTAAACCGTGCAGCAGGTGATCTCCAGTTCAGTTCAGTTGAACATTGCTATCTTTGTTTAAAATGTTTAATTTGGAAACTCTGTGAGATGAGATTATTATCTTGTTTTCAGTAATTGTCCAGGAAATACCCAAGCGGCAAAACACATTCCATAACTTCACCCTCTGAGACAATAATACTGGGATGACTATAAAAGGAAAATTTCAAGAGTTCCAGAATGCTTAGGGCTTAACGAAACACCACTAAACAGAAACCAGTTACCCCTGCCCAAATAAACAATTTCCATTCCTTTGATTTATGTTTGCACTATACAGACGTGCTCAGTATAATACTACAATACAGATCACTGATGTTTGTGCACTACATTGTTCTATGGTTGAGGGATCCCAGAGTGGTTCCCCACATGGTGTGCAAGGTGAGTCATGCTGTCAGAGGAGCGCAGGTTCATGCTCCTGGTCTTGCCTGGGGATACATCAGTGAACGTTACATTTGCCCTTGCTCAGTTGTCAGGAGCTACTTAACATAATCTGTTTATAGTGCCCCCTACTGGCCAGGTACATAATGCCTTCAGCAGTCTTACTTTTACAGGGTGTTGACACCTTTAATTTGATATGGTTCTATTAAAACCATTGCATAGCATAGCATCTTACCAGTCAATTAGTTCATATAAACTAAGAGGAAACACTCCTATGCAGTGGTAACATGACGGCCTGGATAGGTAATCAGAACTCTGCAGCAGCTGGAGAGTTTTGTACTGCCCAGTAGTGTAAGTTCAGTTTCAGAAGCAGTTCTGTCAAATCCTGATCACGTATAGATATTTATATAACAAATTGCGTTGTACAAAATATGGCTTCAAATGTGTGTTTAGTATATTTATAAGGATTACAGTTACTGTTTCAGGTGTTTCATTAAATTGAAAATAATCCTTGGATGAGCCAGGGCAATTACTATTGCATCACACGATGCAAAAAGGTTTGTATTCTTGCATTCAATGACACGTAGTCCCAGAAATAACTTTGCAACAGATGTAGCAGCTGCAGGCAAATCCACAAAACCCGTTTCTAAAATCCTATTACAGGGATTATTGGAAACTTCAAAGAGAGTGAGAAGCATGTGGAAACACAGAGGCCTGCAAGTTGAAATCAGGTCAGCTTAGCGTAGCAAGTGGGATGTGCGTCCATAAGGGGCAAACTGCTGACCAATAAACTACACCACACAATGTTTTTAAGAGGAATGGAACCTCTGGAATTACACTTCATGTTTCCCACGTGCAGGCCTTGTCAATAATCTGAAAACCAGAGACAGAGATCACAATTATTCCTCTGTTCCAAGCAGGATTGTTCATTCAGACATACAATGATATAACAAGGATGGCTGCAGGATGAGGACAACGAAATAAGAAAGCAATGAAGTGCTTGGAGCCCCGTGGCAAAGTGGTTTGCATTGCTCAGGTGTAGTGGTGATGTGATTAGGAAACAGAAGACAGACAACAAAGTTCACGATCCAAACAGGTTTTTATTATTGTAATCCTTGTCTGGCGACCACAAAGAATAATCCCAGGCCATACACAGCAATGTGTATTGCACTGTTTCAAAACAACGGGTTGCAGTCCCGAAATAATAAGACACAGTTCGTAATTAATGAAACACAGTATAACACACACAAAGAGACACGATCACATGTCCAGAGTGATTGTTATTGTGCTTGTGGTGAAAATACAATTTATTTGTGTACAATCGTGCAGTGTTGTCCGGGTTTAGTGCTGGCCTGTAGCGACAGCTCCGGATCGTGTTAGCCATCTAATAAATAACAAACAGTACAATTAGAACCGACAAAACAAACAAACACGAAACACTCACGGTAATATTTCACTCGTTCTCTTAACCATAAACAAAGGAACAGATCACCTAGCCACGTCCCCTTTTGTACATTCAGTCACGCCCCCTTGGTTAGCGAGTGCAACTGTTTCTCCTCCAGTCCGTGGTTGCCACATTGCTTTCCCTCTGGGGCAATGACTTAATGTACCGCAGCTGTGCCCCCTTTCTAGATGGCCGACTTCCATCTAACCCTGGGAATTAATTGTCAGGCCATCCAGTCCAGGGCACTCTGTTCCCTTTACACTGCGTCCTCACAGATCGGGAGGGAGATTTTATTATTATTATTATTATTATTTATTTCTTAGCAGACGCCCTTATCCAGGGCGACTTACAATCGTAAGCAAATACATTTCAAGTGTTACAATACAAGTAATACAATGAGAGCAAGAAATACAATAACTTTTGTTCTAGTGTGACAAACCACAATTCAATAATACAGCAGATAATAGTGATAGTTACATCAGGATATGATTAAATAGTGATAGTTACATCAGGATGTGATTAAATACAAAGTACTACAGGTTAAACACTTGGCAGAGTACAGTATTCTGAAGTACAGGATTAAATGCAGTAAAATAGGGGGCAGATAAGAGCAAAATAAAGCACATTTACATGAAGGGTGATAGTGTCCCAGGATACAAACAGAGGAGTTCTACAGGTGCTGTTTGAAGAGGTGAGTCTTAAGGAGGTGCCGGAATGTGGTCAGGGACTGGGCAGTCCTGACATCTGTAGGAAGGTCATTCCACCACTGCGGAGCAAGGGTGGAGAAGGAGCGGGCTCTGGAGGCAGGGGAGCGTAGCGGAGGTAGAGCTAGTCTTCTAGTGCAGGCGGAGCAGAGAGGTCGAGTGGGGGTGTAGGGAGAGATGAGGGTCTGGAGGTAGCTGGGTGCAGTCTGGTCAAGGCATCTGTAGGCTAGTACAAGAGTCTTGAACTGGATGCGAGCGGTGATCGGGAGCCAGTGGAGCGAGCGGAGTAGTGGAGTAGCGTGGGCGAAGCGAGGCAGAGAGAACACCAGGCGGGCAGCAGAGTTCTGGATGAGCTGGAGCGGATGGGTGGCGGACGCAGGGAGGCCAGCCAGGAGGGAGTTGCAGTAGTCTAGGCGGGAGAGTACCAGGGCCTGGACCAGGAGCTGGGTAGCATAGTTGGTGAGGAAGGGTCGGATTCTTCGGATGTTGCTCAGGAAGAATCGGCAAGTGCGTGCCAGAGTGGAGATGTGCTGGGAATAAGAGAGGCAGGGGTCCAGGGTGACTCCAAGGTTCTTAGCTGAGGAAGAGGGAGAGAGTGTGGTAGATTCCAGAGGAACAGAGATAGAGAGATCAGAGGAGGGGGAGGAGGAGGGAAAGAAAAGGAGGTCAGATTTAGAGAGGTTGAGTTTGAGGTGATTAGAGTGCATCCAGGAGGAAATAGCAGACAGACAGGTAGAGATATGGGAGGAGATGGTGGAGTCAGAGGTGGGGAAGGAGAGGAAAATCTGAGCATCATCAGCATAGAAATGGTATGAGAAACCATAGGATGCAATGAGGGGGCCCAGGGAGCGGGTGTAGAGAGAGAACAGGAGAGGACCCAAGACTGACCCTTGGGGGACTCCAGTTAAGAGAGGGTGAGGTGTGGAGGTTGCTCCACGCCAGGTTACCTGGTAAGTGCGGTTGGAGAGGTAGGAGGAGAACCAGGCCAGAGCAGTGCCAGAGATCCCCAGGTCAGCAAGAGATGATAGTAGAATAGAGTGATCAACAGTGTCAAAGGCAGCAGAGAGGTCGAGGAGAATTAGGACAGAGGGAAAAGAGGCAGCTCGGGCACACTTAAGTGAGTTGGTGACAGACAGGAGGGCGGTTTCAGTGGAGTGAGCAGAGCGGAAGCCAGATTGGAGAGGGTCAAGCAGAGAGTGGTTGGACAGGAAAGCAGAGAGCTGGCGGTGTACAGTCCGCTCGAGGGTTTTGGAGAGGAAGGGTAGGAGGGAGACAGGACGGTAGCTCTGGAGGGAGGTGGGGTCGAGGGTAGGTTTTTTGAGGAGGGGAGTGATAGAGGCTTTTTTGAAGGCAGAGGGAAAGATACCAGAAAGTAGAGAGGTGTTGAGGAGGGAGGAGATGAAGGGGAGTAGAGCAGGAGCAGCAGCTTGAAAGAGGTGAGTGGGGAGGGGGTCCAAGGCACACGTGGTGGGTTTGTGACCCTGGAGCATGGAGGAGAGGTCAGAGTCTGAGAGGGGCAAGAAGGTGGAGAAGGAGGGCAAGTAAGTAGGAGATGTAGTGGGTGTAGGGGTTGGAGCAGGAGGGGGTGCGGGGGAGGGAGAGGTGTTAAAGAGTTTGCGGATATCTGAGATTTTAGAAGAGAAGAAGGAGGCAAAGTCATCAGGAGAGATAGAGGAGGGAGGAGGAGGGGGGGAGGGTTTAGGAGGGAGGAGAAGGTAGAGAATAGTTTACGTGGGTTGTTATCACCAAGAATCATTCTGTCTCTGTCACATATCCCACCGCTCAGAGTGGAGCCAAAGGAACACTCGACTGAATCTACTTTTCCCATTACTCCCCCGTCCCGGGAAATGCCACCTCGTCGACTTTCTGGGATCCAATAAGGTCTCTCTCGCACTGTGACACCTGGGGGAGCGATAATAGCATATTCAACAAGGTTAGTTCTACCGGGCAAGTCAGAAAAAACATAATTGAACTGGTGCTAGGAGCCTCTAGACAGAGGCCTAAATCATCCTCTACTTTGCCTAGGCTATAAATAAGGCCTCCCTTGCCTGCCAGGGCTTTTACAAATTAACATGATCAGTTTTGCATTTGTTGCGGTGATCGGCTGCTTAATTTCATAATTTACCTTTCCTATAACCTCATATGCCCTTGCCATTTACACACAGTTTCGATTCTGATGAGTGAAGGTGCAGCATTACTTTGTCTCCTGGTCGAAAAGGTCTGGATTCGGGCGTTTTTATTGTAATGCTGCTGTTGCCGGTGCTGAGATTGTCCTGGGCCAAACGACCGACCAAATCCAGGCGATCTCTCAGTAGGAGCACATGCTGCACTACATTTTTGGACAAGCCTTTGTGCTCTTCCCACCCCTCTCTCAACAGATCAAGGATGCCGTGAGGCTGTCGGCTGTACAAGAGCTCGAAGGGGGAGAACCCTGTCGAACTCTGCGGCACCTCTATCACTTCAAAAAGGAGGTAGAGATGAAGCATTGCCCAATGTTTTTGAAATCATCTCAGCATCTGCTTTAGGGTCTGATTAAAGCGCTCAACCAAACCATCTGTCTGTGGATGATAAACAGATGTCCTGATGGGACATATTTTTTAATATTTTATATACTAACTGTAACATATTAGACAGGAAGTTAGTTCCATGATCAGTCAGTATCTCTTTGGGGATCCCTACTCTCGACATAATCTGCACTAGTTCCTTGGCTATTGCAGCTGCACTAGCGGACCTCAATGGAACTGCTTCCAGGTATTGCGTTGCATAATCTACCACCACTAATATATGCGTATACCTGGAATCAGAAGGTAGCAAAGGGCCCACTATGTCCATTGCAATGCGTTCAAAGAGAGTGGAAATAATGGGCAGTGGGACCAAAGGGGCGGGTCGCACTTGACCCGGCGCTGCTCTCTGGCAGTCTGGGCATGTGGCTACATATTTCGACACTTCATTATGAAGTCCTACCCAATAAAATTGAGCCAATATACAGTCCCTTGTTTTGTCAGCCCCGAGGTGCCCCGCAAAATGGATATCATGCGCCAGCCCCATGACCTTGAGCCGACAAGACGGGGGAACCATCAATTGTGTTACAGGCTGCCCTGTGCCCGTGGCAGGGTTAACCCTATATAATAATTGCCCCTTGATAATGAAGTGCGGATATACTGACGCCACAGCGCCATCAACATCGTTACCTTCAATAGACCAGACCTGTTCCCAAGTGTGCACCAGTGTGGGGTCGTTGCTTTGGCCCCACACTAGGTCCACGCTTGAGGACCACATGTGGAGATAAGGTTGCCCATTGGGATCGGCGGTCTAGAAGGTCTCGGTCCAGGCCGGGCGGTGGTGGTGTAAATGTGTGTGTGCTCAATACAATATCAGTTCCCTCCATTTTGCTGAGTCTCTAGTATTTTTGTATTCATATTATGCTTGTGTTCGGGGCGTTCAGTACTCATGGGTTCGTATTTTTTACCTTGCACTTCTTATAATGTTTGCAGTTATTCTGGGTGGTATTAATGGGAAGGTAATGAAGGAGATATTCTTTAGGACAGAGCTCTTGCATTCTTGGAGCTGACAGGACCAGTTTATGTGTGATGTTCCTGGAGGCCTGGATGCTCCTAGAATAGTTTGCACCGGACAAATTAACAATCAGCAGAACCAGTACTAATTAATCAGCAGGTGGTAGTTAGGGGAGTACATGGAAAATGTGTGCAAAGTATAAATGTATGCAGTCTGGCATATTGTGACAATGAATACATGGTCTGGCAGATCACTATCCTTGAGATATCCTTCCTCCCTGTGTGTGTGTGTGTGTGTGTAAGTAGGAGGGCTGGTTACAACTCCTCTATTTCAATGCTTCACTCCAGCACCACTTCTCTCAAGCACATTTAATTAACACAGGCAAAGTGGAAAAAAAACCTTTTCTTTGGTAAACCCTCATGACAAATTACCAGCATTCTGGTGTAAAACACGATTACAACATTCAATCACTTTACTGTCTACTGTGAAAAATACACTTCAGAGGTGAGAAAACAAGCATGCCTCCTTGTGGGAACACCATGGCTGACAATAAGAAATCCAGAGGTCTGAGGAATAATAAGCATGTGGATGGAGTCTTGGACAGAGTGACAGTGTAAAAAATAATTATAGTGGTTTAAACACCTCCAGCTGATCTCCATCTTTACTTTGAGGGACTTTCTTTGCATCCAGAAACAAGAAGAAAAAACATGAACAACAACTGCCACACCACACCAAGACTACTTCAGTGTCATTGAAGTGTGAGTGGACATTTTCTTCGCCAGAGGTTTATGTGTATTGGCACAGTCCCTGTGCTTTCACAACACCCTCATTGTACATGCTGTGTATTTTCTGATCACACACACAGCGCATGCAATGTGGACTTTGTGGAGCTCTGAAAGCAGCGAAGCTCAACAATGTTATATACTTTTAATATTGGCGTTTGGGATTTTCATAAACATTCACTCTTGGTTCTATTTTAATTATCTAAACCCAGTGTCAGATCTATATACCACCACCTTTAACTGAACCAATCCCACTGCTGTTGCCCCCGAGATCTGATCTATTGGCCCCTTTTTTAGAATCACTAAATGCAATCAAAGAAAACAGCCTTATCAGAATGAGTGTTGACAGCTGTCAGAGACTTGTGTGGTAAAGCTATCTGAGTAGCATTACACACTGATAAAGTAAAGGAAGCTATGCAGCCCTGTAATGGGTGTGGGTATCTGCTGACAGGCACATGAGGTTTTCCTTGCCACGCTCCCGCAAGTTCAGTTGCAGTGGTAGGTTGCCACACTAGGGTACCTGCAATGGTACTCCTAGGGCAGAAGGTCATACACAAACACAGTGTAATAAGTACACAAACAGTGGGAAAAACAGCTAATAAAAGCTCCCACTTATAAGTGAGGTCCCACTCCAGGAGCCTTCTCCCTAACACAAACTCATATATACTTTCCTGGGATTAAAATCCCCTAAATGAATCCCTACTCTAAGCACTCGGAGCCCAGCTAACACACACACATTGATCATGAGTGGTTGCTTTGCTTGCTCAACCTGGTTCAAACATGCAGTTGTGAGGATTCCTAGCCAATTCACCTCCAGCTTGCTGAGAAAAAACAAACAGAGAACAAATGACTGGCTTTCCAGCTCCTGTTAAAGCATGCGGCCAGGGCTAATTGATAATCAATTAGTCAATCAACACCTGGCCACATTTCACACATTGATTTGGCAAGGATGGTATTTTAACCCCATCCCTGCCAAACTTATAAAAATATATGAACTTTATTTACACAACCCAAACAAGAAACAAAAACACACTATTTACAGGTGCAGGGCCTTATCCTGCCACAAGAACAAATACAATAGGCCAGCTGCACTGGGCCTTCTCTAGAATATTGCTCTGTAACTCAATTCCACTGTAAAACGCAGGCAATAAAAATGTGCATTAGAAATATCATATGGGAGATACTGAAATTGAAGAAGGAATCTATGAAAAAGATCTAGGAGTTTATGTTGACTCAGAAATGTCTTCACCTAGACAATGTGGGGAAGCTATAAAAAAGGCCAGTAATGTTAAAACTTTACAATGCATTAGTAAGACCTCATCTAGAATATTGTGTTCAGTTCTGGTCATCTCGTTACAAAAAGGATATTACTGCGACCAGAATTATCCAGGGTTTAAAAGGCATGTCGTATGCAGACAGGCTAAAAGAATTGAATCTATTCAGTCTTGAACAAAGAAGACTATGCAGTGATCTGATTCAAGCATTCAAAATTCTAAAAGTTATTGACAATGTCAACCCAGGGGACTTTTTTGACCTGAAAAAAGAAACAAGGACCAGGGGTCACAAATGGAGATTAGATAAAGGGGCATTCAGAACAGAAAATAGGAGGCACTTTTTTACACAGAGAATTGTGAGGGTCTGGAACCAACTCCCCAGTAATGTTGTTGAAGCCAACACCCTGGGATCCTTCAAGAAGCTGCTTGATGAGATTCTGGGATCAATAAGCTACTAACAACCAAACGAGCAAGATGGGCCGAATGCCCTCCTCTCGTTTGTAAACTTTCTTATGTTCTTATGTTCTAAAACCTTGCATTAGCAACATAAAGACCAAAGTCAATTAAAGTTACTTTTAGATGCATGTAAGGTTTCAGTTTGTTGCGACTGCTTAGCAGTAGGGACACGTTCTGAGATTGATCCTACAGTTGAAGATAAATTCTCTCTGAGAACCACTTTAGGAGATAAAATAAGATTTAAGAGTTCTGATACAGAGGGCGAGCCAGTGACATTGGTTTATTGGGTAAGTTTGAGAATATTTTTCTAAAGGTACTGTAATACAAGATGATCATTATGTAATTTTACTCATGGCAGCCTAATCCAATGCCTTTGTGCTACCAGTGCTTCTTACCCAGGCATTACGTAAACCATATGGACCTTGATTGTTTTTATGCTCACTTGTGGTGTAATAATGATCTGACCAAACATTTAGTAATTTTTACTACAAAGAATGCCAAACAAAGAAGTTAACATTTTTTGGAGATTTCAACTGCATTGGAGAAAAAGATTTATGAATCACCTAGTGTATAATAGCCTTTGTCTGTGGAGTGCGGTACACTCCTCTCATTTCCTTGTGATTAATCAACATCTACCATGATTTCCATTACACGAGAGTAGATGTTAAAACTTCATGCTGATTGGAACTTGGCTCTCGCCAAGATAAGCACCAACTAAGACGTAGCTTTACAGTAAACTGTGATCTATCTGCATCTCCATCCATTTGTGTTTCCTTCCATCTGATGATGTAGATATCCTTCTGCCTGGTGTTGATGACTGAAGTTTAAACATATAGATAGAAGTGTCCCATGAAGAACTACCTGATTCTCATTGTTGAAATTCCTCGGAGGAAAGTGAAACATTCAAAATGAAACTCTGTGACTTGCTTGAGAACAGCTCACTTGGCTTTTCTGTTTCACTTTCCTCTCTGAAACAGTGGCATTTGGTGGGTAAATGGGAGTAAATCTATAATGAATGGATTTTCCCTGATTCAAAGTGAAAATAAAATCTTTCAAACTATTGGTATTGAACTGCCTTTTCAAGCCTGGGCTAACCCCCTAACATTGGAGTCCCCCTGTGCTGTATCAGAAACCAGCTTGGTATTCTGGTATTCAGCAGTGTGGAGTAGTGGTTAGGGCTCAGGACTCTTGACCGGAGGGTCGTGGGTTCAATCCCTGGTGGGAGACACTGCTGCTGTACCCTTGAGCAAGGTACTTTGCCTAGATTGCTCCAGTAAAAACCCTACTCTATAAATGGGTAATTGTATGTAATTGTATGTATATATATATATATAATTGTATGTCAAAATAATGTAATACCTTGTAACAATTGCACGGGGTCGCTGGGGTCCGTGCGCTCGGTGGGAAGGTGGCAGGTATTGTTTTACGAGCTGCTGGGACCCTGCACGGGGTCGCTGGGGTCCGTGCGCTTGGTGGGAAGGTGGCAGGTATTGTTTTACGAGCTGCTGGGACCCTGCACGGGGTCGCTGGGGTCCGTGCGCTTGGTGGTAAGATGGCAGGTATTGTTTCCCGATCTGCTGGCACCCTGCACGGGGTCGCTGGGGTCCGTGCGCTCGGTGGGAAGGTGGCAGGTATTGTTTTACGAGCTGCTGGGACCCTGCACGGGGTCGCTGGGGTCCGTGCGCTCGGTGGGAAGGGGGCAGGTATTGTTTACGAGCTGCTGGGACCCTGCACGGGGTCGCTGGGGTCCGTGTGCTCGGTGGGAAGGTGGTAGGAATTGTTTGCCGAGCTGCTGGGACCCTGCACGGGGTCACTGGTGTCCGTGTGCTCGGTGGGAAGGTGGCAGGTATTGTTTTACGAGCTGCTGGCACCCTGCACGGGGTCGCTGGGGTCCGTGCGCTCGGTGGGAAGGTGGCAGGTATTGTTTCCCGAGCTGCTGGCACCCTGCACGGGGTCGCTGGGGTCCGTGCGCTCGGTGGGAAGGTGGCAGGTATTGTTTCCCGAGCTGCTGGCACCCTGCACGGGGTCGCTGGGGTCCGTGCGCTCGGTGGGAAGGTGGCAGGTATTGTTTCCCGAGCTGCTGGCACCCTGCACGGGGTCGCTGGGGTCCGTGTGCTCGGTGGGAAGGTGGCAGGTATTTTTTTACGAGCTGCTGGGACCCTGCACGGGGTCGCTGGGGTCCGTGTGCTCGGTGGGAAGGTGGTAGGTATTGTTTGGCGATCTGCTGGGACCCCGCACGTGGGCTCTTTCACTATCTGTTCATCAAGGATGTGTTTTGTGGAATTAAATAAATTACTTTGTAATCATTCAAACCTTTTCTGTACATCCAAAAAAAAGTCTAGTTTTCATATCAGATCATGTCAGCAAGCTAGGCACACACCAGGATTGTGGAATTGCAATGTTTATGTTACTAGCAAATGAGCAGAGGCTACCTGTCTCGTTAAAAAGTTCCACTTGGGTTAGCAACTTTGAAGGGTTGTGCATTGCTTCCTCGATACACCTTGTAAGAGTGCTTAATTGTTTAGTTTTAATAAAGTATGATTCAAGCTTGATGTAAAGTGTGATTGCACTGGACTGAAAACAAGGAGATTGCAGTCTTATCCCAAGAAGCACCATGTTATTTATATGCAGGACATGCATACATTAAAAAAGCCATGCTTTGAAAATGGACAGCAACCATTGCATGGATTTGTTGCCAGAAGATGTTAATCTCGATTCAGAAATCCATCCAGGTGATCCAGGAGGACATGTTGCTAGGTGTGCTTATGTCTCACCCATTGTCTTTTCTAAAAAGGTCTAAAAAATAAACTGTGTAACATTTCAGAACTACAATGTAATTGTTTAAACCACCCATGTGTCCCTTATTTCAATGTATGTTTCAAAGTGTTCGGTGGCTGCCTCAATCAAGTTGATAGGGTATTTCTCACACATTCTTCACTGTGTCAGGGTCTATCACATGAGTACAAGAGCAATACACACTCAACTTGATTAGAGGCAGCCACCGAACACTAAGAAACATATTACAAGTCATTAAATCTATATAAAAAACACACAAATCAGATGATAAACAAGAACATGTATTTATTAAGGAAAAACTGGTTTTCAAATTTGTTTGAGAAGCAATGATAAAGTTCACTTTTCATTGTTTTTATTAAATTTAAATTGCTGGTATCACCTATTTTTTGATATCAGTATTTCATTGCCATGGCTGCTCTTTGTAAATAGTTATTTCATGCGGGTCTGGGGGAGATCAGGCTGCTTCCTGTGTAGAGCACACGGTCAGCCTGTCTGACAAACAAGTGGAGTCTTGATCTTCAAGCAAGTTAGTTAGTTCTTCAGTGGCACATTTTCAAACTAGAAATATCTTTCTCTCTGCAGCAATCCTTAACAATCTTAACAGTCCAATGTAATTGCCATTTGTGGTTTTCTTTTTTGTCTTACTTTGCAATCAGGCAACTTCTTAATTTGATACGGCAGCAAATAGCTTGCCTTTGCTTTGCTGCTCACCTTTTCAATTTGGGGAGTGTTTTGCATTCAATTTCTTCAGCATCTTCAGGGGGTTAGATAACCCATGTCATCAAAATCTACATTTAGTTTACAATCTGCATGTGTTTAATAATGTTATGTGGCTCTTTCTGCTAAGTATGTAACTGATCTGTTTATATAGAGCAGAATGTTCTGTGGTTTAAACAAGCCAGCGAAGGACAGGTTATAAACAGAAGCTGTACTAACACTGTCCTCTGGGTATACCTGCAAAGGTATCAAACAAACGGATTTGTCATGTAGTTGCAGCACAATATATTAGTGACTTCTGGACTGCAGTTATGTATTAGGCACTATAAAATACATGTTTTCTCTGGTTTCACCCAGTGTTCATTGCTTCATTACTGGCAACACATCTAGCAGTCCCACAGGAAGAGCCAGTAGTTATTTGTTTTATATCCAGTGCTCATTAGATCTATTAGAAACCAGAAACAAGTCTGTTATTTTTTTTATTTCTGTAAAAAGCATGCAGCACTACATATTGTCTTGTCCAATGCTGACTCCATTTAAGCGTTGCTGTTTGTGTTTGTGTTTGTTTTTGCAGTTTTCCCCTATATAAGTGATTTACAGGGTACAGTATGAGTCTCATTTCTTAATGAGTGTGTTTAATAGGCTGCTGCGGCGGTAGCATATTCTGTATAGGCAGATCTTTCAGACTGCATACTGCCCTCTGAGTGTTGTTATTTTTATGGTTCAGTTAAATAGTTATACTAATGGGCTCCTGAGTGGCGCATCCAGTAAAAGCACTCCATGTGGAGTGCAGGATGCGCCCTATAGCCTGTAGATCGCTGGTTCGACTGTGACAGGGGGTTCCTAGGGGACGGCGCACAATTGGCCGAGCACCGCCCGGGTAGGGAGGGCTTAGGTCGGCAGGGGAATCCACAGTTCACCGCGCATCAGCGACCCCTGTGGCCAATAGGGCACCTGTGGTTCTGCAATGGAGCAGTATAATGCGTGTGAATTACGTAGTAGAGATCTCAATATAAGGATGCAAGTTTACTGTGAGAAGGCGATACGGTGTATATGACACATGTTTATTATAAGACAAGTCCCCATTTAATTAGTAGCAGCTACACTTAGAATGTCAGCACACATTGAAGATTCTATTTAAGCAGCTAAAATACAATGTTTATTATCAAACTTTGATTTATCCTCCTGCTGGATGCCTCAGAATGTTTACCGAAGTTCTGTTCCCTTTACTGCTTCGACCTCCACTGACTTTTTTGCTTTTTTTTTTGCTTTTTTACTTATAAGATTTAAAGAATTATACGTTTCCTGCGGCTTGTTTGCTTGTGAACAGGATGGCTTTGGTGGTGACGTCAGGCCAGGAAATGAATGCACAACGCACAGACAATTGCGAGGCAAAACTGAGACTCAATGGCACTCAGCTTTTATTAAACAAAAAGATTTAACAAAACACTTTACCAAACAAAATGGCACGAGGGCAAGAACAAACAAACAAACAGATGGAACAAAACAAGTATTGTGTTGACCCAGCACGAGTAGCAATTGTTTAAGCTTTTTAGTATTACTTTCTTTACTTCCCGACTCATTCTGCCTCTTGAACACACCAACCGCGAGTGAGTGAAACACTGCATCTTTAATGCAGCTGTACCGAGACTCAATTGCTAATCAATCATTCAATTGGAATCTTGGTACATCTGCAAGTGAACTACTTGTGCTCCCCATGCTTCCATACTAATACCCACGTTATTGGGTAGTGGCGTGGAGTGATTGTGCAATCCCCGTGCCTAAATACAAATATACATTTTAACAACACTCGTGCTACATAGCCCCACATTGTATCCCGTGCACCAATACATATACACCAACATTAACACGCCATAAACAACATAAAACACAGAAATACGCACAGGGGGAGGGCACCCTGCTACATATCTCCCCTCTTGTGTGCAGCACACATGGCCTCAAAGGCCACCTCCCCCCTTAAAATCCCAAAAGTCCCGCTCAAAGTCCTGGGCCAAAAGCAAAGTCTTTAAGGGGCCCATGTGTGGCAATGTTGTCTTTGGCAATGCTGTCAGCGGTAAAGCTGACAGCGAGGTGGCACACTCCTGCCACTGATCGGCTACTGGTGGCAATGCCGGCAGCTGTCAGTGGAGCCATCAACGGCTCCCAGGCTGGCTACTCCAGCCTCAGAAAATCCCCGGAGGTCAGCAGCAAACGACCTCCAGGGCAGGCGTCTACGGGCAATAGCGCACGGGCAACCCCAGGCGATGCAGAGCGGACAACCCCAGGTGACGGTGGACAGCCATTCCCAGATGACGGCAAGCAGGTGACCCCAGATGACGGTGAACAGGTGACCCAGGCGATGGCAAACTAGACTCCCCAGGTGACAGCGAACTAGCCTCCCCAGGCGACGGCAAACTAGCCTCCCTAGGCGATGGCGAGCAGGCCTCCCCAGGCAACAGCGAGCAGGCCTCCTCAGGCGATGACGAGCAGGCCTCCTGAGGCGATGGTGAACTAGCCTCCCCAGGCGATGGTGAACTAGCCTCCCCAGGCGGAGCAGGCTCGGCAGCCCTAGGCAGTACGGGACAGGCAACCCCAGGCGGTGGAGGTGGGAGCGGCAGGTAAAAATTTAAAAGCAAAAAAGAAATAAGTGAAATTATCTTATCTTATATTATATTATATTATCCTCTTATCAGCAGTATCCTCTCCTCGTGGTTAAACTATTATTATTATTTATTTATTTATTTATTTATTTATGAACAGACGCCCTTATCCAGGGTGACTTACAGTTGCTACAAAGTATCATATTATAAAGTATCATATTTTACAGATAATATCAGTTATAAATACAATAAAATCATTAGTAAGTAAGCAAATTCAAATGAGAGAAAATAACAAATACAGTAAATTACGTTTGAGCGCGATTATGACTAAGAGCAGTTAAACTTAAAAATATTTGATCCTGTGCGATCCGGTACAAATTAACCCCTGATTGTAACTAAACAGACATCTAACATGAACTATACACTGGAAAGGTATCAAAATCAAGAGAGAGAAGAAAAAACTGAAGCAGAGTAGGACATGAATCGGGTAAGAGATGCCACATAAAGAAAGTATCCACAAGAGCAGAGTTGAGGCTTCAGTTGTTAGTCATCCAGAGGACAAATTGATTGTTGAATCTTTTTGTACTAGACTTCATTAAATCTGAGAATTGTGCCCATCACAGCTCTCTGAGTCGGTAGTAAATTAGCACTGTCAAAATCACGTTCTGTACAGTTGTCGGCTTCGGAGCAGAGAAAAATGGAAATATATAGCATTCAAGTCTGCACAATAGGGACATTCACATGAGTGATCTATCTCTCTGAGTCAATCTGGAGAACAGCCATTCTTTCAGATGCCGAGTGCAGCTTTCCTGACAGAATTAGAGGGGTTAACCCTACAAGAACAGTCTCTCCAGGACAATGACACCGTGCAGGCTCGTTTCATTCAATCATTGCCGTCTTGCTGCCCACAGTGGCCCTGCTCCCCATGAACAATGTTATGCTATTCTATTTTGTTCTTTGTTCAATCCCTGTATCTGAACAAAAAAAATGCAATTTCTCTCAAGGATAAATTATTCAGAGCATACTCGTCTTTACATATATAAACTTATCAACTTTTCTTCGATTGAGTTATCAGATCAATAACATAGTGTTCATTATCTACCCTTGTCAATATCCCTGAGACCATGAATTGAATTCTAGTCAGGATCACGGGGTAGGGATTAAGTGACTGATGCTGTTACCAAGTAATAGATGCTTTACAGTATTGCTGAATATAGTTTTTATAATAAAATTTGATCTCAGACGCTCTAGTCTGGTGTGTTCTTGGATGGGAAGACTCTAGAGTTCTGTTTCCTCTGCACAGTGTTTCTGTTCTCAGGTTGATGCTGAGATGCGTTTCCTCTGCAGTGTTTCTGTTCTCAGGTTGATGCTGAGATGCGTTTCCTCTGCAGTGTTTCTGTTCTCAGGTTGATGCTGAGATGTGTTTCCTCTGCACAGTGTTTCTGTTCTCAGGTTGATGCTGAGATGCGTTTCCTCTGCACAGTGTTTCTGTTCTCAGGTTGATGCTGAGATGTGTTTCCTCTGCAGTGTTTCTGTTCTCAGGTTGATGCTGAGATGTGTTTCCTCTGCACAGTGTTTCTGTTCTCAGGTTGATGCTGAGATGCGTTTCCTCTGCAGTGTTTCTGTTCTCAGGTTGATGCTGAGATGTGTTTCCTCTGCACAGTGTTTCTGTTCTCAGGTTGATGCTGAGATGCGTTTCCTCTGCACAGTGTTTCTGTTCTCAGGTTGATGCTGAGATGTGTTTCCTCTGCAGTGTTTCTGTTCTCAGGTTGATGCTGAGATGTGTTTCCTCTGCACAGTGTTTCTGTTCTCAGGTTGATGCTGAGATGCGTTTCCTCTGCACAGTGTTTCTGTTCTCAGGTTGATGCTGAGATGTGTTTCCTCTGCACAGTGTTTCTGTTCTCAGGTTGATGCTGAGATGTGTTTCCTCTGCAGTGTTTCTGTTCTCAGGTTGATGCTGAGATGTGTTTCCTCTGCAGTGTTTCTGTTCTCAGGTTGATGCTGAGATGCGTTTCCTCTGCAGTGTTTCTGTTCTCAGGTTGATGCTGAGATGTGTTTCCTCTGCAGTGTTTCTGTTCTCAGGTTGATGCTGAGATGTGTTTCCTCTGCACAGTGTTTCTGTTCTCAGGTTGATGCTGAGATGTGTTTCCTCTGCACAGTGTTTCTGTTCTCAGGTTGATGCTGAGATGCGTTTCCTCTGCAGTGTTTCTGTTCTCAGGTTGATGCTGAGATGCGTTTCCTCTGCAGTGTTTCTGTTCTCAGGTTGATGCTGAGATGTGTTTCCTCTGCAGTGTTTCTGTTCTCAGGTTGATGCTGAGATGCGTTTCCTCTGCACAGTGTTTCTGTTCTCAGGTTGATGCTGAGATGCGTTTCCTCTGCAGTGTTTCTGTTCTCAGGTTGATGCTGAGATGCGTTTCCTCTGCAGTGTTTCTTTTCTCAGGTTGATGCTGAGATGCGTTTCCTCTGCAGTGTTTCTGTTCTCAGGTTGATGCTGAGATGCGTTTCCTCTGCAGTGTTTCTGTTCTCAGGTTGATGCTGAGATGTGTTTCCTCTGCACAGTGTTTCTGTTCTCAGGTTGATGCTGAGATGTGTTTCCTCTGCACAGTGTTTCTTTTCTCAGGTTGATGCTGAGATGCGTTTCCTCTGCACAGTGTTTCTGTTCTCAGGTTGATGCTGAGATGCGTTTCCTCTGCACAGTGTTTCTGTTCTCAGGTTGTGTGGAAGGGTGGTGGGTAATTCACTGACGCAGAGACAGACAGGTGTATTTGGCGTCACCACACAGGTGCCCAGTTTTATTTTTGTTTGGAGCAGGGAGTTGATCTCTTTAGCCCGCAGATGGCGCTGTGGGTCCGTGGTCTGCGTACCATCGATGGTAAACAGAGCCACGGAGAATACCAGGAGTCTGGTAAACCAGGGATCGGACAGTAGCACTCGCAGGTGCCTCAAACAAAACAATGAAAACAAAAGATCAAAGAAAAAGAGAAAATAAAACACAGTAATAAACCTTCAAAGAAAAAGGTGCTGCCCTTGGCAACAATATCCCGGACGCCGCTACCCGCACGACCCGGATCTCCGTCCTACTCTACCGGCTCGCTATGCTTGCCTTTTCACTACTGGGGTTCTGCCCAAAGGTACCCCGCTCTCACTAATTCTGTCTATCCGGAGGCTCCTTTCTCTCCGCTGATCCTCGCTCCTGGTCAGCACTTTCCGCACCTCCAGCGCGTCTAAAACGGCAGACCTGAGGAAACAGCAGAGCATTATCTTATAGGGCCAACAATCTCCCCAAGACCCGCCTCGCAGCCATTCAGAGAGAGAGGGAGAGTCCACACCCACTCTCCCACCTCCCCGTGTCACGGCTATGACTGACAGGCGGTTGTTGGACGACTGCCGCCCCCTCCTGCAGCACTGTGAACACGCCAGCAGAGTCAGCACAGATCTCTCCCCTGTTACATATCCTCCCCCTTAGAATGGCACCACCGGTCCATTCGAAAATCCTACAACCCCATGCCTTCCCGAGAAAAAAAGTCTGCGTTTTGATGCAGTTTCCCCGCTCGGTGGACTACCCTGAAGGCATAGGGCTGCAAGGCCAAGTACCACCGCGTGATTCTGGCGTTGCTATCTTTCATTCGGTGAAGCCATGCTAAGGGGGCATGATCTGTAACAAGGGTGAAGTGTCGCCCCAGGAGGTAGTACCGGAGTGACTCGACTGCCCATTTTACTGCGAGACACTCCTTCTCGATGGTACTGTAGTTTTTCTCGCGGGGAAGGAGCTTCCTGCTGATGTACAGGACCGGGTGCTCGCTTCCCCGAACCTCCTGAGACAACACTGCCCCGAGACCTGTCTCTGACGCATCCGTCTGCAGGGTAAACCTCTTACCGAAATCCGGGCTGCATAGCACTGGCTTGCTACACAACCTCCGCTTCAAGGCGAGAAAGGCCCTCTGGCACAGCTCCGTCCACTGAACCGTATTTGGGGCAGCCTTCCGGGTGAGGTCTGTCAAGGGAGCAGCGAGCGTAGCGAAGCTCGGAATGAACTTTCTATAATAGCCCGCTAGTCCCAAGAAAGAGCGCACCTGGGTTTTGGTCGTAGGGACCGGACAGTCAGCCAAGGCTTTCACCTTAGCAATCAGCGGTCTGATCTGGCCACCCCCTACTCGATACCCCAAATACTCCGACTCACTCTTCCCAATGGCACATTTCTTTGGGTTAGCAGTGAGCCCCGCCTCCCGCAAGGATTGCAGCACCGCCGCTACCTTACACAGATGACTCGGCCAGTCCTCACTGTGGATAACCACGTCATCTATGTAAGCAGCGGCGTACTGCTGATGGGGCTGTAAAATGCGATCCATCATCCGCTGGAAAGTGGCAGGGGCTCCGTGCAACCCAAAGGGCATGGTCCTAAATTGGTACAACCCGAAGGGAGTCGAAAACGCCGTCCTCTCTTTAGATTCCGGGGTCAGGGGTATCTGCCAGTACCCCTTCGTTAAATCCAGTGTCGTCATAAAATGAGCGGTGCCTAGACGCTCCAGCAACTCATCTACCCGGGGCATCGGATAAGCGTCAAACTTCGATTTCTCATTGATTCGTCTGAAGTCAATGCAAAATCGAGTTGACCCGTCTGGCTTATCGACTAACACTACCGGACTGTTCCAGTCACTTTGGGACTCTTCTATTACCCCCAGTCTTAGCATTTCCTCAATTTCCGCCTTTATTACCTGTCTTTTACGTTCAGGTATACGGTACGGCCTCTGGCGAACTAACGCCCCCGGCTCAATATTAATGTGATGATGGGCTACTCGAGTCTGCCCCGGGACAGAAGAGAACACGTCAGGAAACTCCGCCACCAGACCCTGAGCCTGACACCTCTGTGCTGGCGTCAGATTCTCCGCAATCTGTACCGACCCTTTCCTTGCCAACACAGAAAGATCAGGTCCAAGATCGGTGACGTCATCTGTGTGCGCCACTAGCAACGCCTCCGGTTGCAGCCAGGGCTTCAGGAGGTTTATATGATAAATATGTTTCTCTCTCCGTCGCTCCGGCTGGCAGATCTCATAGTCCACCTTCCCAACCCGGCGTGTAACCTCAAAGGGTCCTTGCCACTTAGCCAGAAGTTTCGACTCAGAACTGGGTAATAGTAGAAGTACTTTATCCCCCGGCTGAAATGTGCGCAATCGGGCTCCTCTGTTGTACTGTGTCTCCTGCCTGTGCTGAGCCTGCTGCAAATTGTCATGCGCCCATTTTCCCACAGACTCATGACGTTTGCGCAGGTCCAACACATACCGGACTGTATTGGTCGAATTATCCTGCTGTTCTTCCCACATCTCTCTGACTAGATCGAGCACACCCCGGGGTCTCCGCCCATACAACAGCTCGAATGGCGAAAAGCCGGTGGAAGCCTGGGGTACCTCTCTGATCGCAAAGAGAAGGGGAGGAATCAGCTGGTCCCAGTAACGCACATCACTGCTAATAAATCTGCGCAACATGCTCTTAAGGGTCTTATTAAAGCGCTCCACAAGACCATCGGTCTGAGGATGAAACACCGAGGTCCTAATGGTCTTAATCCCCAAAAGTTTACATGTTCCGCGGATTAGCCGAGACATAAAGTTGGTGCCTTGGTCGGTTAGTATTTCTTTGGGGATCCCCACCCGGGAGAAAACCTTCACAAGCTCGTTGGCAACAGATTTAGCGGACATAGATCGGAGGGGAATGGCCTCTGGGTAACGCGTAGCGTAATCCAGAATAACCAATAGGTGTGTGTATCCTGCCGCACTCCTTTCCAATGGTCCCACTATATCTACTCCAATACGCTCAAACAGAGCTTCCACTAGGGGCAATGGCACCAGTGGGGCGCGTGGGACGGCTCTAGGGCTAGCTTTCTGACATTCTCCACACCGTTCACAAAACCGCTTCACATCGCCATCCAACCCCAGCCAATAGAACCGTGTCACGAGCCTAGCTTTAGTTTTGTCCCTTCCCAAATGACCAGACAGGGGAATAGCGTGAGCAAGCTGCAACAGATCTTCCTTAAAGGGCTGAGGAATGAGCAACTGATGACGCACTTCCCCGGTCTGAGGTAATTTATCAACACGGTACAGAAGGTCTCGATTAATTTCAAAGTGAGGGTACGTGGCGGCGCGTCTGGGCTCGACCACCCGACCATTAACCACTGCTGCCTGGTCAAAGAGCCTGCCCAGCACGTCGTCACGCCCTTGCTCGAGTCGGAAGTCACGGGAGCGAGCTAAAAAATCAGCTCCCATGGCTTCCAACTCGGGGTCAGGTCGATCCTGAGCAGAGGCAGCCGAGCCAGACCCCTGCGCTGGTTCCGCAGCCTCCCCCCCAGATTCTTCACCAACCGCCCCCACCTGAAACTTCTCTGACCCCCTCCATTGCCAGCCTTCATTCTTAGCGATCCGGCGCTCCCGTTTAGTTTTACGGGGTTTAAATTTATGACAAAACCATTCCGGATCACGAAAGGGGAAGATCTCTCCAATTACTTCCTCTTTCTTAGCCAATAAGGAGGACGGGGCTGTCAGGGCAGTCAACCAGTCTTTAAACTGCTCACAGTCCCGTCCCAGAACTACCGGTACCGGCAATCGAGGACATAATCCAACCTGCACCTGCGTCACCTGCTGGCCAATAGTCATATTCACCTTAATTTTAGGATAGGAGCGTACATCCCCATGAATACATTTAATATGCACCCGTCCCAATATAAGTCTGTGCCCCGGTGAGATTAGGCTCTCCTGTACTAGAGACTGACCACACCCTGAATCCAGGAGAGCCTGGGTTTTTGTACCATCCACTGTCACAGGAATAACAAAACCCGTGTGCTGAAGTGACTGAGGTAATTGAACGCGCTTACCTGGTCGGCCGAGGTCACACTCCATCGCGGGACAGTCCCGGGCGAGGTGGCCCACCTCCCTGCACGTCCAACACCTCGGTGGGCTGGTTTCTCTCCCTGAAGCTTCGGCAACAGGTGGAAATACCGGAGCCAGAACAGGGGCTCGCCGATAAGGTGTCCGCGCGAGACCCCGGTCCGACACCGCAGCAGCCCGTGGGTAGCCCCACCCTGCCCCAGTTCCCGGGCCGGGAGCTCCCGCCGACACCCCCCGACCAAATCCTTGATAACCCCTTCCCCCCAGTCCCTTCGCCCTCTCCGGGGCCAGTTGAGGGGATGATCCGGTAGCCCCGCTCTTCCCAGGCAGTCTCGTGGGCGTTGGCTCCGCTGCCTGGTACTGCTCCGCCAATTCGACCGCCCGGTCCAGAGTATCCGGTGCCTGTCGCTGGACCCACAGCCGAGGACCCGGGGCCAGACACTCCAGGAAGCGCTCCACCACCACCATCTCCACCAACCTGGCTTTGGTGTTTACGTCCGGGTTCAGCCAACCTAGGGCGTAATCTTTCAGGCGGTGGGCAATGGTTCGGGGGTGCTCCTCTGCCGCAAACTGTTCCCCCCGGAATTTTTTCCGATACCCCTCGGGCGTGGCCCCCACGCGATTAAGGATGACCGCCTTCAGAGTTGGGTAATCCATCATAGCCTCCGGGGACAGTGTCCTCGCCGCTGCTTGCGCCTCACCCGTGAGCTGAGGCAGTAGGCAGCTAGCCCACTGCTCTGGAGCCCACCCGGCCGAGGTCGCCATGGCCTCAAACACCTCCAAGTAGGCTTCTGGTCGATCCTCGGCCGTCATTTTAGTAGGTCTTTGCAACCGGGGGTCTGGGGCTGTTGATCTAGCCGCCCCCTGCACCGCAGCGGTGAGAGTCTGGCGCAGGAGGTCCATCAGGGCAGCAAACTGCGTGGCATCCATTATGTTTTGTGGTTTGTTTTTTTTTTGTTTTTTTTTTATCTCTGGGTAGGTGCACTGCTTGGGGCAATGCCAGTGAATCCCACTTCTGACACCACGTGTGGAAGGGTGGTGGGTAATTCACTGACGCAGAGACAGACAGGTGTATTTGGCGTCACCACACAGGTGCCCAGTTTTATTTTTGTTTGGAGCAGGGAGTTGATCTCTTTAGCCCGCAGATGGCGCTGTGGGTCCGTGGTCTGCGTACCACCGATGGTAAACAGAGCCACGGAGAATACCAGGAGTCTGGTAAACCAGGGATCGGACAGTAGCACTCGCAGGTGCCTCAAACAAAACAATGAAAACAAAAGATCAAAGAAAAAGAGAAAATAAAACACAGTAATAAACCTTCAAAGAAAAAGGTGCTGCCCTTGGCAACAATATCCCGGTCGCCGCTACCCGCACGACCCGGATCTCCGTCCTACTCTACCGGCTCGCTATGCTTGCCTTTTCACTACTGGGGTTCTGCCCAAAGGTACCCCGCTCTCACTAATTCTGTCTATCCGGAGGCTCCTTTCTCTCCGCTGATCCTCGCTCCCGGTCAGCACTTTCCGCACCTCCAGCGCGTCTAAAACGGCAGACCTGAGGAAACAGCAGAGCATTATCTTATAGGGCCAACAATCTCCCCAAGACCCGCCTCGCAGCCATTCAGAGAGAGAGGGAGAGTCCACACCCACTCTCCCACCTCCCCGTGTCACGGCTATGACTGACAGGCGGTTGTTGGACGACTGCCGCCCCCTCCTGCAGCACTGTGAACACGCCAGCAGAGTCAGCACAGATCTCTCCCCTGTTACAGGTTGATGCTGAGATGCGTTTCCTCTGCAGTGTTTCTGTTCTCAGGTTGATGCTGAGATGTGTTTCCTCTGCACAGTGTTTCTGTTCTCAGGTTGATGCTGAGATGCGTTTCCTCTGCAGTGTTTCTGTTCTCAGGTTGATGCTGAGATGCGTTTCCTCTGCAGTGTTTCTGTTCTCAGGTTGATGCTGAGATGTGTTTCCTCTGCACAGTGTTTCTGTTCTCAGGTTGATGCTGAGATGTGTTTCCTCTGCACAGTGTTTCTGTTCTCAGGTTGATGCTGAGATGCGTTTCCTCTGCAGTGTTTCTGTTCTCAGGTTGATGCTGAGATGCGTTTCCTCTGCACAGTGTTTCTGTTCTCAGGTTGATGCTGAGATGCGTGTCCTTTGCACAGGGCTTTACTACCCATTCTCCACACTGAGACCTAAATGAACCTGCTTGCAGAGGGAGGGGTGGTCAGTCACTGGAACAGCACAGTGCATTATAATTATTCTCCACACTCAGACCTGAATGAACCTGCATGCAGAGGGAGGGGTGGTCAGTCACTAGGACAGCACAGTGCTTTACTACCCATTCTCCACACTGAGAGCTGAATGAACCTGCTTGCAGAGGGAGGGGAGGGCAGTCACTGAAACAGCACAATGCTTTACTACCCACTATCCACACTGAGGCCTGAATGAACCTGCTTGAAGAGGGAGGGGAGGGCAGTCACTGGAACAGCAGGTAGCGGGTAGTGGAAACTCAGCTACTGTTATATGTATAGTGCTGTTGGTGGTGCAGTTGTGAGTGCTATCCTTTAGATGAATGCTAACCAATGCTCTAGACCAGTGGTTTTCAAGCATTGTTGTTGCAGACCACCTGATTTTTTTTTTTTATCTTGGTTGACCACACAATAAACAGTATAGCTGACTGGGGTGGGCCGGTCGGGAGGTGAGGGGACAGAGGGAGTCGAGGGAGGAGAAGAGGATGGAGGTAGCAGAGCCTACAGAGAGCTGGGAGAAGAAGTCGATAGGAGGGAGGTGAGAGAGAGCGGTGGAGGCAAGGACAGAGGGGGAGAGAGAGCGGAGGTTAAGGCGGGAGGTGACAGTGGGGGTAGGTGGAGTAGGGAGAGAGGGGAGAGACAAAGAGATTAAATAGTGATCAGAGAGGTCCAGGGGGGTGACAGAGAGGGTGGAGGGACAGCAGGCCCTGGAGAAGGTGAGGTCCAGTTGAAGGCCAGCTTTGTGGGTAGGGGGGATGGAGAGAGAGAGAAGTTGAAGGAGTGAAGGAGAGGAAGGAATCCGGTGGAGTGTGTGGGGTTGGAGAGGTGGATATTGAAATCACCCAACAGGACGGTTGGGGTAGACAGAGAGGGGAGGGAGGAGAGGAGATAGACGAGTTCATCAAGAAAGTGAGCGAGAGGTCCAGGGGGGCGGTACGATACAATTAGCAGGAGTTGACAGTGAGAGGTTAGTTAGACAGCATGAAATTCAAAGGTGTTAACAGAGATTGAGGAGCAGTCAGGTGGGACAGAAAAGAATAAGGAGGGAGAGAGGAGAAGACCAGTCCCACCTCCCCATCCAGTGAGACGCAGAGTATGGGACCATCCTTCAGATGAGATGTTTTAAGAAAGACATTAAGGCATTATTTCCAACAGGAGCCTGAGTATTGAGCTGGCCTCATTCCAAAACAGTTCAATCCGTTTTGGCTTGGCTAAATCCTGCTGCCCTGCGGGGTTAATAATTACCAGGCTTTCACTGTGAGTAAGATGCTGCATCTCCTTTTTAATTATCTTAAAATACTTCCATTCTTGTATACAGGGTGAAATGTTGCTGGTATACTGTCAGAGTTTGCCTCCCCGTCAGAAATTGCTACCCCTGTTTTTTTTTACAATGGGTAAAACACACGGAGTGGGTGGCGTCAGACCAGAAGCAGGAAATAAACAGACAGAGATGTGGGGTTTGGTGAAGCTGAGCGAATGCTTTCGCTCAGCATTTAATAAACAGAACAGAAAATAAAAGGTTGGAACACAAAAACACAGGACACGGCACTTGCGCTAAAATAAATAGACAAACAAAACGTACTAAACACTTAAACAGAAAGACGAACAAACACGGTGAGAGAAAACACTTATTATTTACTCTTTCTTTCACTTTTACCTCCGTCTCCAATCCCGTTCTCCACTCACCGAACACCCAACCCTGAGTGAAAGAACGTGCATCTATATATACTGTTGTGCTGTGATTCAATTACTAATTAATTATTCACTTGAATCCCAGCACGTGAATTAATTCTGTGCAACCCCGTGCTCACATATTACATTTAACCAGCACGTGAAGTGATTTGTGCCCCCTCTTGCCTAAATACAAATCTACCTTTTTAAATACACGTGAAACACAGACCCGTTTATATCCCGTGTACCAATCTATACACCAACATTAACACACGCACGCAACATACAACACATAATATGCACACAGGGGCGGGGCACATTGCCACAGGTAAAAATATGGTATTACATTCTGAAAGGTCATATTGTGGTGTTAGAAGCTGCTACCCTTCTTTATGCAATGGGAAAAAGACATTTAAACACTCGCTCACCTTCTTTCTATTTTTATTTTCTTTACACATTTATCAATAACCTTATTAATGACGTTTCGTTTCGCAAGAGAAAAGCGGCGGATATTAAATTATATAAATATACGGTCAGTCCATGTCAGATCAATCACCCTCGAAACCGAAGGCTCATGGGTTTTTATATTATATAAATATGTATTTATAAGTGAGCTACCTGCAGTTATTGTATTGTTTTACTGGGACTTTCACTTCTAGGTATCTGTTATTGTTGACTCTGTTTAGTTTAGTCAGCGTGGCAGGTTAAGAAATTACACTTTTTTTTTAATAATAAACAAAAATGTTTCAAATTGCTATTTCTTGTATTACGTTTCATTTAATAATAAGTAATTATTAAATGAAACGTAATACAAGAAAGAAATATATGAAACAAAATATTGCCCCTGTGTGTATTTTATTTTGTGTTATTATTTAAATATGTATAGTGGTGGGGTAAAACACAATGTTTTATTATTATTCTTCTACAGCCTGGATGGGGTTAAAATACCCCATCCAGATAAAATTGTGAGAATGCGTGGTCAGCAGCAAGTGATCATTGACAAACTGGCTCTTGACCATGCATAGGCCGAATGTGGTCGAGGGATAAACTAGGTAATTGATAGCCAGTTAATCCCTGGGCCACAATATAAACCCTGCAGCTTTGGCTGAACAGGGTTAGTGTTCAGTGCGGGACACTCCGGCAGTGGCAGTGCTGTTGCGTACTCTGGCAGTGATATTGCTGCTGGCGGAGGTGGTCTCCTCACCTCCCACCCCCTTCTCTGTAGCCGGTGGCTCCCTTTCTTGGGCTCCGGCCACAGAATTTCCAGCAGTTGCTGGTGGACATAACAAATATCTGGGCAAAGACGAGCAGGCATCCCCGGGCGGTGTCGTGCAGGCATACCCGGGCAGTATCGTGCAGGCATCCCCGGGCGGTGTCGTGTAGGCATACCCGGGCGGTGTCGTGCAGGCATCCCCGGGCGGTGTCGTGTAGGCATACCCGGGCGGTGTCGTGCAGGCATCCCCGGGCGGTGTCGTGTAGGCATACCCGGGCGGTGTCGTGCAGGCATCCCCGGGCGGTGTCGTGTAGGCATACCCGGGCGGTGTCGTGTAGGCATACCCGGGCAGTGTCAAGCAGGCATACCTGGGCGGTATCGTGCAGGCATCCCCAGGCGGTGTCGTGTAGGCATCCCCGGGCAGTGTCGTGCAGGCATCCCTGGGCGGTGTTGTGTAGGCATCCCCAGGCGGTGTCGTGTAGGCATCCCTGGGCGGTGTCGTGCAGGCATCCCCAGGCGGTGTCGTGCAGGCATCCCTGGGCGGTGTCGTGCAGTCATACCCGGGCAGTGTCGTGCAGGCATCCCCGGGCGATGGCAACCTGACATCCCCATATATCTGTGTCTGCAAGTTCTTACAGAAAAGTTTGAAAAATACTGTCAGATATTTTTATAATCCCAGTGTATTTCCCAGAACACCACAGCAGAAGCAGGAGCAGACTGCAGTAATGGCAACATAATGGAACAAACATTAATGCAATGCAAGTAGCTGGCTCCCTCAGTGAATGCACATGGTAGCCAGCTAACGAAAATGGCTTTTACTAACAACTTCCCAGAACTGTCTGAATCTCAGTCCTCTGTTTCTCCATACGTGGGTTAAGAAGTCTTTAAAATGCTTAAAAAGAAACAATACATTCAATGACAATGTTTTGAATAGAAGTCTTCTTCAGAGTCTTCTGTTGCTGGATTCCTGTTGTGTCCTGGGTAATACGCACAGTCCTCTTTGCAACACACTATAGTCCTGATTCTTCAGCATACCGACAATGATCTGGTACCATGGTACTGCAATGGATAACCAGTGTGGATTTGGGTTACACCATGTAAAAATGTTACCACTCTGATACCATTGTACCAAAGGTACAGCAGCTACACTTGTGCAATTATTGCCCCCTAATACAGAGCCATCTGATTGCCATTGTGGTGCAGCTACTGCATTACAATTAAAGAGCTTTTGGTAATGGGGAGCAAGTGGGATGTAATTCCAGTTCCTTAGCCATTTTGTCATGTGTGACATTTAATTTGGTTGTGTTAGAGATTTTCAATTTAAATGACAGCATAGCCTCTGGTAATGTTGGTGAAATCACTGATCCCTCTAAGTGCCTCTGGGATCATTACCCTACCAAACCTGTATCGAATATGTTCCAATAATGACTGTAGATTGAAATTAGCGATGAACAGAGCAGCTGATAATTCACATGAATATCTCGTCCTCCAGATTCCGCAAACCAAGATCATGCAACAGTCTCTTGACACAGGGGTTGTACCAACAGACTGGAAAATAGCAAACGTAATACCGATCCACAAAAAGGGAGACAAAACTGAACCAGGTAACTACAGATCAATAAACCTGACTTCTATTATATGTAAACTTATGGAAACTATAATAAGATTCAAAATGGAAAATTACCTATATGGTAACAATATCCTGGGAGACAGTCAGCATGGTTTTAGGAAAGGGAGATTTTTTGAGGATGCAACATGAAAATGGATAACTGCTAAGCATACAACATGGTTTATTTAGATTTCCAGAAAGCTTTTGACAAAGTCCCGCATAAAAGATTAATTCTCAAACTGAACGCAGTAGGCATTCAAGGAAATGCATGCACATGGATTAGGGAGTGGTTAACATGTAGAAAACAGAAAGTACTGATTAGAGGAGAAACCTCAAAATGGAGTTAGGTAACCAGTGGTGTACCACAGGGATTAGTATTAGGTCCTCTGCTATTCCTAATCTACATTAATGATTTAGATTCTGGTATAGTAAGCAAACTCGTTAAATTTGCAGACGACACAAAAATAGGAGGAATGGCAAACACTGTTGCAGCAGCAAAGGTCATTCAAAATGATCTAGACAGCATTCAGAACTGGGCAGACACATGGCAAATGAAATTTAATAGAGAAAAGTGTAAAGTATTGCATGCAGGCAATAAAAATGTGCATTATAAATATCATATGGGAGGTACTGAAATTGAAGAAGGGAACTATGAAAAAGACCTAGGAGTTTATGTTCACTCAGAAATGTCTTCATCTAGACAATGTGGGGAAGCTATAAAAAAGGCCAACAAGATGCTTGGATATATTGTGAGAAGTGTTGAATTTAAATCAAGGGAAGTAATGTTAAAACTCTACAATGCATTAGTAAGACCTCACCTAGAATATTGTGTTCAGTTCTGGTCACCTCGTTACAAAAAGGATATTGCTGCTCTAGAAAGAGTGCAAAGAAGAGCAACCAGAATTATCCTGGGTTTAAAAGGCATGTCGTATGCAGACAGGCTAAAAGAATTGAATCTATTCAGTCTTGAACAAAGAAGACTACGCGGCGATCTGATTCAAACATTCAAAATCCTAAAAGGTATAGACAATGTCAACCCAGGGGACTTCTTTGACCTGAAAAAAGAAACAAGGACCAGGGGTCACAAATGGAGATTAGATAAAGGGGCATTCAGAACAGAAAATAGGAGGCACTTTTTTACACAGAGAATTGTGAGGGTCTGGAACCAACTCCCCAGTAATGTTGTTGAAGCCAACACCCTGGGATCCTTCAAGAAGCTGCTTGATGAGATTCTGGGATCAATAAGCTACTAACAACCAAACGAGCAAGATGGGCCGAATGGCCTCCCCTCTTTAGTAAACGTTCTTATGTTCTTATATTCTTATATATATTGTGAACTGTCCGGCACCACTCACGGTTCTTGCCCCTTTAAAAATTGACCCAGACACCAGAATTGAGTTTTTCAAGCGCGGCTGCGCTAATTTTTTTAATAAACACAAAACCGCAAAAATAAACGAAACACAAAATAAACACCTAGCTCCTCAATGAGCACTAACTAACACACAGGAACCTAACTAGCACAGGACAGCTAGGCCGTTTACCTGTCACACTGCACGTAGTTTCTCTCGGGATGTTGGGGAACCCAGTGGCACTGGAGCTACCGGTGTTGCTGCTGACGCCTGGGCCGGCGCATAGGGACATCCAGCCCAGTTGTGCCCGTACTCCTAGCAGCGACCACACTAGTCAGCAGGTGGCCCCTCTGGGTATGTCCGCCAGCGATGGTCCTGCTTCCCGCACCAGGAGCACCACGGGAACAAGCTGGCTGGGTCCTCCAGCGGTTGCTGTTGCAGCTTCTGCTTGCTCTTCTTGCCCATTTTTCTTTTCCCCCCCCCAAAAAAACTGCACTTCTGTTCTGAGTCTCCTGGGGCGCTACTTCTGGTACCAATTGTGAGCGAGCTTGCAACTCACTCAGGTTCGTTGCCCCTTTAAGAACTGCGACCCAGCACACAGAAATGGATTTTCAAAGCGTAGTTGCGCTATTTTTAATAATACACAAATCGAGGGGCTCCCGAGTGGCGCATCCAGTAAAGGCGCTCCTCGCAGGATGTGCCCTATAGCCTGGAGATCGCTGGTTCGAATCCAGGCTATGTCACAGCTGACCGTGACCGAGAGTTCCTAGGGGGCGGCGCACAATTGGCTGAGCGCTGCCCGGGTAGGGAGGGCTTAGGTCGGCAGGGGAATCCACGGCTCACCGCGCATCAGCGACCCCTGTGGCCGATAGGGCGCCTGTGGCTCTGCAGCGGAGCCGCCAGATCTGTGTTGTCCTCCGGCACTATAGGTCTGGTAGCATTGCTGTGGATCTGCAGTGCGTGAAATGACGGCTTGGAAGGAGCACGTTTCGGAGGACGCGTGTTTCAGCCTCCGTTTCCTGAGTCGGCGGGGGGGTTGCGAGCGGTGAGCCGGGGATACAGATAATAATTGGGCATGCTAAATTGGGGTGAAAACCGGGGTAAAAATAATTGGCGACGACTAAATTTAAAAAATAAATAAATAAAAAAAATAATACACAAATCAAAACACACAAAACCAAATAAACACCTAGTTCTTATCGAGCACTAACTACACACGCAGGAACCTAACTAACACAGACATCTAAACCGTTTCCCTGCCCCAAAACTTAATTAAACCACACAGGTTTGCACTATATCTTTTCACCCGACTGCTCGGAAGCAGAGCACCTATCCTGCTTCCTTCTACTCAGCAGCCTTGAGCACACTGGCTTCACTCCTTAAATACCCTGCACCTGGTCCTAATTTAATAACAACCACCAGGTGCAGTGGATAATTAAACAACAAAACAATTAACCAATTTAAATTAACAATAAACAAATACAATTAAACTAAAACCAGTGTGCATTTTCACATGTTTTCTGTGCAGGGAGGTTTTAACCCCCTCCCTGCTGTCTCACAATATATATATATATATATATATATATATATATATATATATATATATATATATATATATATATATATATATATGCTATGGTTTTTCAGATGTTTATGTAACGTACTCAATAAAAAAAAAACTATTACATCCGTCTGTTTCTCTTTTCGTTATACTATTTACAGTGTTTTGAATACAGCTGTCAGAAAGACTGCTGCGGGGCTACTAGGTATGAGTATATCTCCGGTCCGTCTAGTGTTAAGTCAGTGGTTGAATGTGAGCATGGAGCATCCCGCAGCTGTTTCTTTATTCATTCCCTGTCTCTGCGGTGTCTTTGTCTTCAAAGGCTCTAGTCTGAGTCTGAATGGCCTGGGATCGTTGCTCGATGTATGTGATCCAACTAAACATTGCAGGTGGTACAAAATAGTTTGTCACCATCACCACGTAGAATTTGGCTTCGTAATTATTTTACACGATCCACTGCACTAATTATTATAGAATATTTTGATTTATTTTGGACATTTTACAAAATATTCACTCGCCTAACGGTACCAGGAGTGCATTCAATGAGCAGAGCGCCCAGGGCATTACGTGACTTTTCCTATTGAACGATGCGCACACTGTGAGCGCTTCCTAACAGCAGCAAGTCAACTGCATAGCTGCCTCGCTGGAGTCTCAAAATGGCTGATCTGCATTATCAGTGCGGTGACACCAAACTGATTTTTTCAGATATGGATTTGTATGACCAACACATGTATGTTAAATGATATTTTTGTTGTCATTTTTGGCTTTTTAAAACTATTTATAGTTTTTTTTTTAAGTGATTATTGTATTAGAAAAGGAAACATGGACTATTTATAACTTGAGAAATATGACTCGCACCTCAAGATGCTAAACTAAAAAAAAGTGATTTGTAATTTTCACATTACAAAAATACAGTAGTATGAGTGGTTATTGGTTGCTGTCAAGTGTCAATCAATAAATCCTGTCCAGTTCATGGTGAGCTTTCTTTTTTAAATTGAAACAAGCTAATAATCACATCAGGAACCTGTAACGGTACATATAACTTCATTGGATTTTAGGGCAGGGTTAAAGTACACAAAACCAGATTTTACGGTGAAGACCGACTTTCACGGTGAAGAATGAATTTCACGGTCCATGTCACGTTTTTCACGGCCATGAAATAGGTAGGGCCTTAATCATAATATTTGAAAATATATCTCTCTTTACTGGTGTCACAATACATTAGGCCTACGGGCACACAGTGTCTTCTGGCAATAGTAGTTTTTCTGGTACACGCTGAAATGTGTTTCCAATCAGCAGGAATGCAGAGAAAAACGACAACTGTCGTCATCCATGCATTTCAACAACATGCTGGCTTCGTATTTAACTTTCTGTAAAGTTTATTTTTATTTTTCCTACCGTTATGATGGATTTATTTTTTCTTCTGGTCTCTGATCAAACATCTCATTCACCTCTCAATGCTACTGTTCAGTCTCTGATCAAACATCTCATTCACTTCTCAATGCTACTGTTCAGTCTCTGATCAAACATCTCATTCACCTCTCAATGCTACTGTTCAGTCTCTGATCAAACATCTCATTCACCTCTCAATGCTACTGTTCAGTCTCTGATCAAACATCTCATTCACCTCTCAATGCTACTGTTCAGTCTCTGATCAAACATCTCATTCACCTCTCAATGCTACTGTTCAGTCTCTGATCAAACATCTCATTCACCTCTCAATGCTACTGTTCAGTCTCTGATCAAACATCTCATTCACCTCTCAATGCTACTGTTCAGTCTCTGATCAAACATCTCATTCACCTCTCAATGCTACTGTTCAGTCTCTGATCAAACATCTCATTCACCTCTCAATGCTACTGTTCAGTCTCTGATCAAACATCTCATTCACCTCTCAATGCTACTGTTCAGTCTCTGATCAAACATCTCATTCACCTCTCAATGCTACTGTTCAGTCTGATCAAACATCTCATTCACCTCTCAATGCTACTGTTTCTTCAGTCTCTGATCAAACATCTCATTCACCTCTCAATGCTACTGTTTCTTCAGTCTCTGATTAAACATCTCATTCACCTCTCAATGCTACTGTTCAGTCTGATCAAACATCTCATTCACCTCTCAATGCTACTGTTTCTTCAGTCTCTGATCAAACATCTCATTCACCTCTCAATGCTACTGTTTCTTCAGTCTCTGATTAAACATCTCATTCACCTCTCAATGCTACTGTTCAGTCTGATCAAACATCTCATTCACCTCTCAATGCTACTGTTTCTTCAGTCTCTGATCAAACCTCTCATTCACCTCTCAATGCTACTGTTTCTTCAGTCTCTGATTAAACATCTCATTCACCTCTCAATGCTGCTGTTCAGTCTGATCAAACATCTCATTCACCTCTCAATGCTACTGTTTCTTCAGTCTCTGATCAAACATCTCATTCACCTCTCAATGCTACTGTTTCTTCAGTCTCTGATCAAACATCTCATTCACCTCTCAATGCTACTGTTTCTTCAGTCTCTGATCAAACATCTCATTCACCTCTCAATGCTACTGTTTCTTCAGTCTCTGACCGCATGGATGTAATGTCTTGGCATTTCAGCCCATTGGATTGAATGGAATGGCAAATACTGAACATCATGGTTCAAAGACAAACATCTTACTATTCAACTAAAGACCAAGCTCTGTAGTCAAGTGGTAAGTGCTTGTCTCATGCTGGTTTCAGTATTATTAACTCATTCGCTTTTAGGAGGAGATCCATTCCATTGTTCTGAAACTCTATCTACAGTATAGCACTCAAAGTACTTAAAACAATGTTCCAGATTCTCTTGTATCACTCATAATTACCTTTCTTTAGCTGTAGTAATGGCTTATATCCACTACATTCCTGAAAGATGAAAAGGAGAATCAGATTCACGGCTCAACACAGTCTCAGCTAAAACTGATTTTTCATCTAAAACATTTCATTGAAGATAGTTTGGCTGTCAAAGGTCAACCATGGGATATACTGTATTTACCAAATTAGGGTTGACCATGTTAAAATATCTGATAAAAATATCATGGGACCATAGTGTTGTATTTCAGATAAACAAATTGTGTTTCAGCAAAGTGTCAAACTTTAAAACATGAGCAAAGCAAGGCAGCGGAAGAAAAACAGGGTGTTATTTCAGGAGTGTGTGTGCCATGAAGGTAATAGTGAGGGGAGTTTATTCTGTAAGATGATACAACCGGATGTCAAGTGTTTACTGTGCATAGGGATTCTTTGACTGACTGAAGTAACACTATTCCAAAGTGCAGACTTTAATCTGGTTGCTTATGTGTTTTGAGGGTGGGATTGATCAGTGCTTATCCACATATTTGCCTGCAGCTGATCAGCGATAGCTGGTTTTCCCAGTTTGCCCGTTTCTGCCGTGACAGTACACATTTTGCTACCACGTGGTTTCTAAAATCCACATGTGAAGGAAATGCAAACTAGAATGTATAACTCAAACCCGAACCCTCCCCCACTGTTATGAAGGTATATACACATTTTAAAATCCAAAAATCCCAAACTTTCAGAGAAACAATATACAAAAAAACATATAAAATAATAAATACAGAAATGTGCTATTTCTTACAGCTAATCAGAGAGCAACACAAGCTCTTTATGCTTACCTGACACTCCCGTCTATGATGTCTCATTTCGTTTCTCTCACTACACCCCTTCTCTTCACCTCGGGGCAGGTTTCTCCTCAAGGTGGGTCAACTTATTTTCGGCAAATACATTTATGCGTCATAACTGATAAAACAAACGTTTTTTATCCCTATTTTTGAAACAATACAGTGCCTTGCGAAAGTATTCGGCCCCCTTGAACTTTGCAACCTTTTGCCACATTTCAGGCTTCAAACATAAAGATATGAAACTGTAATTTTTTGTGAAGAATCAACAACAAGTGGGACACAATCATGAAGTGGAACGAAATTTATTGGATATTTCAAACTTTTTTAACAAATAAAAAACTGAAAAATTGGGCGTGCAAAATTATTCAGCCCCCTTAAGTTAATACTTTGTAGCGCCACCTTTTGCTGCGATTACAGCTGTAAGTCGCTTGGGGTATGTCTCTATCAGTTTTGCACATCGAGAGACTGAAATTTTTGCCCATTCCTCCTTGCAAAACAGCTCGAGCTCAGTGAGGTTGGATGGAGAGCATTTGTGAACAGTAGTTTTCAGTTCTTTCCACAGATTCTCGATTGGATTCAGGTCTGGACTTTGACTTGGCCATTCTAACACCTGGATATGTTTATTTGTGAACCATTCCATTGTAGATTTTGCTTTATGTTTTGGATCATTGTCTTGTTGGAAGACAAATCTCCGTCCCAGTCTCAGGTCTTTTGCAGACTCCATCAGGTTTTCTTCCAGAATGGTCCTGTATTTGGCTCCATCCATCTTCCCATCAATTTTAACCATCTTCCCTGTCCCTGCTGAAGAAAAGCAGGCCCAAACCATGATGCTGCCACCACCATGTTTGACAGTGGGGATGGTGTGTTCAGGGTGATGAGCTGTGTTGCTTTTACGCCAAACATAACATTTTGCATTGTTGCCAAAAAGTTCGATTTTGGTTTCATCTGACCAGAGCACCTTCTTCCACATGTTTGGTGTGTCTCCCAGGTGGCTTGTGGCAAACTGTAAACGACACTTTTTATGGATATCTTTAAGAAATGGCTTTCTTCTTGCCACTCTTCCATAAAGGCCAGATTTGTGCAGTATACGACTGATTGTTATCCTATGGACAGAGTCTCCCACCTCAGCTGTAGATCTCTGCAGTTCATCCAGAGTGATCATGGGCCTCTTGGCTGCATCTCTGATCAGTCTTCTCCTTGTATGAGCTGAAAGTTTAGAGGGACGGCCAGGTCTTGGTAGATTTGCAGTGGTCTGATACTCCTTCCATTTCAATATTATCGCTTGCACAGTGCTCCTTGGGATGTTTAAAGCTTGGGAAATCTTTTTGTATCCAAATCCGGCTTTAAACTTCTCCACAACAGTATCTCGGACCTGCCTGGTGTGTTCCTTGTTCTTCATGATGCTCTCTGCGCTTTAAACGGACCTCTGAGACTATCACAGTGCAGGTGCATTTATACGGAGACTTGATTACACACAGGTGGATTCTATTTATCATCATTAGTCATTTAGGTCAACATTGGATCATTCAGAGATCCTCACTGAACTTCTGGAGAGAGTTTGCTGCACTGAAAGTAAAGGGGCTGAATAATTTTGCACGCCCAATTTTTCAGTTTTTTATTTGTTAAAAAAGTTTGAAATATCCAATAAATTTTGTTCCACTTCATGATTGTGTCCCACTTGTTGTTGATTCTTCACAAAAAATTACAGTTTCATATCTTTATGTTTGAAGCCTGAAATGTGGCAAAAGGTCGCAAAGTTCAAGGGGGCCGAATACTTTCGCAAGGCACTGTATGTGTGATTTGATGATAATAAACGATGTGATGACATAGTGTGTCAAAATCAATTACCCTGGGATGTGCCTTACCTGACCCCCTTCACCCCCCTTCCACTGGCTTTGCAGTGTGTCCCTCCTGGGTGGCGGTGATGCTCACCCATTGTTGAGCCTCAGCTTTCAGAGGACAGCTCCATGCTGGGAGACTGGGAGGAACTGGGCTAAAAATATTCCATCTAAAAATGCACACAGCCATAGCGCCTGTCTAGCATTGATTGTTTGCACAATAGCATTAAGAAAGATTAACAGGGATTAATCCTCAGAGAGAAGCATGATTGCTTCAATTATTTACAATCGACTACCCTTGTGAATTCATAGCTCCATGTTGCACAGATGCCCAAACAAAAAAGTCTGAAAAGCGAGAGAAAAAGAAAACGCTGATATGAATTCACTTTTCTGTTTTGTTGTTGCTTGTGAGTAAGCCCATTTTTCTGATCAGGATCCATCTCTGTTGTGAATGTTTCCTCTGTAATCAGTGTTAATGACATGTTACTTTCTTGTTCAAATCCAGATTCAGGAAGCAACCGTGTGTAAGGGCATTGTTTAAAGTGGTAGAGTATTCAGGAATTCAAAGCAATAGCCTGGGTGAAGCATGTCTACATGAGTCTGCCTGGCCTTTGTGTTAGCATAGAGATTTATTTGATCTCATTTAAACCCTGGCTCTTGGGACAATCAGTTTACTGTGATATAGGATTAAATGCATTGAATAGTAAGAATTATATGGAGGATACTGTATATTACTTTTGTGCATGTAATATTAAACATTTT
>NW_026708582.1:0-45158 GCF_902713425.1 Acipenser ruthenus
CCCAGTGAACAGCGATTAATGAATTAATTAATGCACGTCCCCCCCGGGTGCACGAGTGTTCTGAGGCCGGGTTGCAGTTCCGCGAGCTCGGGCGTGGGACGGCACTTGCATCCCAGTCGGATGCTGGGCTTTGGGACGCTCCATCCTTTTCAACCGGCCATGGATGCGGCCAGGGCAGGGGATGGATGCCTGGGACACAAGCCCAGTGCGGGGACCTGCACTGCGGTTAGCCCTGGTCCCGCGTCCCGTGTGAACAGCGATGAATGAATTCATTCAATGCACGCCCCCCCCCCCCGGGTGCACGAGTGTTATGAAGCCGGGCTATCGTTCCCCGAGCTCGGCTGAACACTTGCGGCGTCCCCCGGGGGACCTGCACGGCGGTTAGCCCTGGTCCCGCGTCCCGGGTCTACAGCGATGAATGAATTCATTCAATGCACGCCCCCACCCCCGGGTGCACGAGTGTTATGAAGCCGGGCTATCGTTCCCCGAGCTCGGCTGAACACTTGCGGCGTCCCCCGGGGGACCTGCACGGCGGTTAGCCCTGGTCCCGCGTCCCGGGTCTACAGCGATGAATGAATTCATTCAATGCACTTTCCCCCCCCGGTGTGCACGAGTGTTATGAAGCCGGGCTATCGTTCCCCGAGCTCGGCTGAACACTTGCGGCGTCCCCCGGGGGACCTGCACGGCGGTTAGCCCTGGTCCCGCGTCCCGGGTCTACAGCGATGAATGAATTCATTCAATGCACTTTCCCCCCGGGTGCACGAGTGTTATGAAGCCGGGCTATCGTTCCCCGAGCTCGGCTGAACACTTGCGGCGTCCCCCGGGGGACCTGCACGGCGGTTAGCCCTGGTCCCGCGTCCCGGGTCCTACAGCGATGAATGAATTCATTCAATGCACTTTTCCCCCCCGGGTGCACGAGTGTTATGAAGCCGGGCTATCGTTCCCCGAGCTCGGGCTGAACACTTGCGGCGTCCCCCGGGGGACCTGCACGGCGGTTAGCCCTGGTCCCGCGTCCCGGGTCTACAGCGATGAATGAATTCATTCAATGCCACGCCCCCCCCCCCGGGTGCACGAGTGTTATGAAGCCGGGCTATCGTTCCCCGAGCTCGGCTGAACACTTGCGGCGGTTAGCCCTGGTTCCCGCGTCCCGGGTCTACAGCGATGAATGAATTCATTCAATGCACGCCCCCCCCCCGGGTGCACGACTGTTATGAAAGCCGGGCTATCGTTCCCCGAGCTCGGCTGAACACTTGCGGCGTCCCCCGGGGGACCTGCACGGCGGTTAGCCCTGGTCCCGCGTCCCGGTCTACAGCGATGAATGAATTCATTCAATGCACGCCCCCCCCCCGGGTGCACGGAGTGTTATGAAGCCGGGCTATCGTTCCCCCGAGCTCGGCTGAACACTTGCGGCGTCCCCCGGGGGACCTGCACGGCGGTTAGCCCTGGTCCCCGCGTCCCGTGTGAACAGCGATGAATGAATTCATTCAATGCACGCCCCCCCCCCCCGGGTGCACGAGTGTTATGGGTCCCGGGCTGGAGATCCGCGAGCTCGGCTGAACACCTGCGCAAGCGCCGCTGCGGAGACCCGTTAGAAGCAGCCCCGAAGGCCAGCGAAAATAGCCGAGAGTTAAGCCCCTCCCCGCCGTGGCTTCGTCAGCCACTCGCCGCTTCAAGAGGGACGGGCCTCTGGTCATGTCATGTCATAAATCACATGACCAGAGGCCCGCCATCCTGACGTTGCGGAAGTTTGCCGAAGACACAGCGGGGAGAGGCTTAACTCTCGGCTATTTTCGGACCCGGCGAGAAGGCAGCAGGACGCTCTATTCACGGCTCACTCCCCGCGGTCCCCTCTGACCGATCGGAGCCGGTTTAGCGCTCCAGGCAGTCGGATACTTTAGCGCCTCAGCAGCGGGGGCGACGACCTCTAACATTCCCCGGGGAGCTGCCCGAGTGTAAGGCCGGGACCCCCGTCTGCTGGGGGAAAAAAATACCTGCACGTCCCCCCCCGTGTGCACGGGTGTTATGAGCTCGGGCTGAACACTTGCTCGTCCCCCCCCCCCGGGGAGCTGCACGGCGGAACAGCGATGAATGAATTCATTAAATGCACTTTCCCCCCGGGTGCACGAGTGTTATGGGTCCCCGGCTGGAGATCCGCGAGCTCGGCTGAACACTTGCGGCGTCCCCCGGGGGACCTGCACGGCGGTTAGCCCTGGTCCCGCGTCCCGGGTCTACAGCGATGAATGAATTCATTCAATGCACGCCCCCCCCCCGGGTGGCACGAGTGTTATGAAGCCGGGCTATCGTTCCCCGCAGCTCGGCTGAACACATTGCGGCGTCCCCCGGGGGACCTGCACGGCGGTTAGCCCTGGTCCCGCGTCCCGGGTCTACAGCGATGAATGAATTCATTCAATGCACTTTCCCCCCCGGTGTGCACGAGTGTTATGAAGCCGGGCTATCGTTCCCCGAGCTCGGCTGAACACTTGCGGCGTCCCCCCGGGGGACCTGCACGGCGGGTTAGCCCTGGTCCCGCGTCCCGGGTCTACAGCGATGAATGAATTCATTCAATGCACGCCCCCCCCCCCCCGGGTGCACGAGTGTTATGAAGCCGGGCTATCGTTCCCCGAGCTCGGCTGAACACTTGCGGCGGTTAGCCCTGGTCCCGCGTCCCGGGTCTACAGCGATGAATGAATTCATTCAATGCACGCCCCCCCCCCCCGGGTGCACGACTGTTATGAAGCCGGGCTATCGTTCCCCGAGCTCGGCTGAACACTTGCGGCGTCCCCCGGGGGACCTGCACGGCGGTTAGCCCTGGTCCCGCGTCCCGGGTCTACAGCGATGAATGAATTCATTCAATGCACGCCCCCCCCCCCCGGGTGCACGAGTGTTATGAAGCCGGGCTATCGTTCCCCCGAGCTCGCTGAACACTTGCGGCGTCCCCCGGGGGACCTGCACGGCGGTTAGCCCTGGTCCCGCGTCCCGTGTGAACAGCGATGAATGAATTCATTCAATGCCACGCCCCCCCCCCGGGTGCACGAGTGTTATGGGTCCCGGCTGGAGATCCGCGAGCTCGGCTGAACACCTGCGCAAGCGCCGCTGCGGAGACCCGTTAGAAAGCAGCCCCGAAGGCCAGCGAAAATAGCCGAGAGTTAAGCCCCTCCCCGCCGTGGCTTCGTCAGCCACTCGCCGCTTCAAGAGGACGGGCCTCTGGTCATGTCATGTCATAAATCACATGACCAGAGGCCCCGCCCATCCTGACGTTGCGGAAGTTTGCCGAAGACACAGCGGGGAGAGGCTTAACTCTCGGCTATTTTCGGACCCGGCGAGAAGGCAGCAGGACGCTCTATTCACGGCTCACTCCCCGCGGTCCCCTCTGACCGATCGGAGCCGGTTTAGCGCTCCAGGCAGTCGGATACTTTAGCGCCTCAGCAGCGGGGGCGACGACCTCTAACATTCCCCGGGGAGCTGCCCGAGTGTAAGGCCGGGGACCCCCGTCTGCTGGGGGAAAAAAATACCTGCACGTCCCCCCCCCGTGTGCACGGGTGTTATGAGCTCGGGCTGAACACTTGCTCGTCCCCCCCGCCCCCGGGGAGCTGCACGGCGGAACAGCGATGAATGAATTCATTAAATGCACTTTCCCCCCGGTGTGCACGAGTGTTATGGGTCCCCGGCTGGAGATCCGCGAGCTCGGCTGAACACTTGCGGCGTCCCCCGGGGGACCTGCACGGCGGTTTAGCCCTGGTCCCGCGTCCCGGGTCTACTAGCGATGAATGAATTCATTCAATGCACGCACCCCCCCCCCCCCGGGTGCACGAGTGTTATGAAGCCGGGCTATCGTTTCCCCGTGCTCGGCTGAACACTTGCGGCGTCCCCCGGGGGACCTGCACGGCGGTTAGCCCTGGTCCCGCGTCCCGGGTCTACAGCGATGAATGAATTCATTCAATGCACGCCCCCCCCCCGGGTGCACGAGTGTTATGAAGCCGGGCTATCGTTCCCCGAGCTCGGCTGAACACTTGCGGCGTCCCCGGGGGGACCTGCACGGCGGTTAGCCCTGGTCCCGCGTCCCGGGTCTACAGCGATGAATGAATTCATTCAATGCACTTTCCCCCCCGGGTGCACGAGTGTTATGAAGCCGGGCTATCGTTCCCCCGAGCTCGGCTGAAACACTTGCGGCGTCCCCCGGGGGACCTGCACGGCGGTTAGCCCTGGTCCCGCGTCCCGGGTCTACAGCGATGAATGAATTCATTCAATGCACGCCCCCCCCCCGGGTGCACGAGTGTTTTGGGTCCCGGCTGGAGATCCGCGAGCTCGGGCTGAACACTTGCTCGTCCCCCTGCAGTGTTTTTAGAAGAATTCCCGCAGAAATCGGATTTTTTTGAGCAATTCAAATAAGAGTAAACAGCATTTGCATCCCCGGTGTCATAAATATTTTCCACCAGTAGATGGCAGCAGCCCCTAGAATTGGAGTCGGCAACCATTCAAATACTTGAAAAAGTACATTTTAATGAGTTTTTAAGCCAATTTTGGCAGGCTCTCAAAGAATCAGCGAATGTGGGTAGGGGGCTGAAAATTGCTACAGAGTACCTGTAGGACATGCAGTTAAGTGGTGGAAAAGCACAGGTTGCTGGGCCTTTCGGTTCCGACGCTGCCCCTGTCCTTAAATGCCACTTCTAAGTGCACTGCAGGCCCCTTGAAAAAGTACATTTGGAAGGATTTTTGAAGCGATGCAAGCAGGTAGAAACACCATTCCAAGGGCTGTAGTATCAGACTAACAGCCTGTAACTGAGCCCAGGGTTTTTAGAGCGATTCCTACAAAATTCAGCTTTTTTCCCATTCAACTAAGGCGACCGCTGCTTTAAGCCTATGGGTCATTTGTAACAATTTTGGCAGGCTCTCAAAGAATCAGCGAATGTGGTAGGTGGCTGAAAATTGCCACAGAGTACCTGTAGGACATGCAGATAAGTGGTGGAAAAGCACAGGTTGCTGGGCCTTTCGGTTCCGACGCTGCCCCTGTCCTTAAATGCCACTTCTAAGTGCACTGCAGGCCCCTTGAAAAAGTACATTTGGAAGGATTTTGAAGCGATGCAAGCAGGTAGAAAACACCATTCCAAGGGCTGTAGTATCAGACTAACAGCCTGTAACTGAGCCCAGGGTTTTTAGAGCGATTCCTACAAAATTCAGCTTTTTTCCGTTTCTGTTTTTTACGTTTTCTGGTGAAAACGCCTATACGTTTCAATGGGAATCACATTTAAAATTAATATTTCAATAACCCCTGGAAGCTACCACCTCATACGAGGGTATCGTTGGATAGGTATGATTGCAAGCTACAAAACAACACCGCACTCGAGTTTTTATTCGACTGCTACACTAAATAACGACCTTAAATAGGTTTCGTTTACATTTGGCGAAAAAACGTCCCGTTCAGGTTTTTTTTTTTTTTTTTTTTTTTAATATTTAAATAACCACAGGTGGTATCAATTGAATCAAGGTATGCCTGTAAAGGTATTACTGCGAGCTACAAAACAAGACCTTTAGCACGGAAACGAGTGTGACCCTAACCCTAACCCTGAGTCACACTAGTTTTGATGGGCCACAGATGGAGCTGCGTGCCTGCAACGGAGAGTGGGAGAGCTGGAGAGTGGGAGAGCTGGAGAGTGGGAGAGCTTGGGAGTGGAACGGCACTTGCATCCCAGTCGGATGCTGGGCTTTGGGACGCTCCATCCTTTTCACCGGCCATGGATGCGGCCAGGGCAGGGGGATGGATGCCTGGGACACAAGCCCAGTGCGGGGAGCTGCACGGCGGTTCGCCGGTGCCCCGCGTCCCAGGTGAACAGCGATTAATGAATTAATTAAATGCACGTCCCCCCCGGGTGCACGAGTGTTCTGAGGCCGGGTTGCAGTTCCGCGAGCTCGGGCGTGGGACGGCACTTGCATCCCAGTCGGATGCTGGGCTTTGGGACGCTCCATCCTTTTCACCGGCCATGGATGCGGCCAGGGCAGGGGGATGGATGCCTGGGACACAAGCCCAGTGCGGGGAGCTGCACGGCGGTTCGCCGGTGCCCCGCGTCCCAGGTGAACAGCGATTAATGAATTAATTAAATGCACGTCCCCCCCGGGTGCACGAGTGTTCTGAGGCCGGGTTGCAGTTCCGCGAGCTCGGGCGTGGGACGGCACTTGCATCCCAGTCGGATGCTGGGCTTTGGGACGCTCCATCCTTTTCACCGGCCATGGATGCGGCCAGGGCAGGGGGATGGATGCCTGGGACACAAGCCCAGTGCGGGGACCTGCACTGCGGTTAGCCCTGGTCCCGCGTCCCGTGTGAACAGCGATGAATGAATTCATTCAATGCACGCCCCCCCCCCCGGGTGCACGAGTGTTATGAAGCCGGGCTATCGTTCCCCGAGCTCGGCTGAACACTTGCGGCGTCCCCCGGGGGACCTGCACGGCGGTTAGCCCTGGTCCCGCGTCCCGGGTCTACAGCGATGAATGAATTCATTCAATGCACGCCCCCCCCCCGGGTGCACGAGTGTTATGAAGCCGGGCTATCGTTCCCCGAGCTCGGCTGAACACTTGCGGCGTCCCCCGGGGGACCTGCACGGCGGTTAGCCCTGGTCCCGCGTCCCGGGTCTACAGCGATGAATGAATTCATTCAATGCACTTTCCCCCCCGGGTGCACGAGTGTTATGAAGCCGGGCTATCGTTCCCCGAGCTCGGCTGAACACTTGCGGCGTCCCCGGGGGACCTGCACGGCGGTTAGCCCTGGTCCCGCGTCCCGGGTCTACAGCGATGAATGAATTCATTCAATGCACGCCCCCCCCCCGGGTGCACGAGTGTTATGAAGCCGGGCTATCGTTCCCCGAGCTCGGCTGAACACTTGCGGCGTCCCCCGGGGGACCTGCACGGCGGTTAGCCCTGGTCCCGCGTCCCGGGTCTACAGCGATGAATGAATTCATTCAATGCACTTTCCCCCCCCGGGTGCACGAGTGTTATGAAGCCGGGCTATCGTTCCCCGAGCTCGGCTGAACACTTGCGGCGTCCCCCGGGGGACCTGCACGGCGGTTAGCCCTGGTCCCGCGTCCCGGGTCTACAGCGATGAATGAATTCATTCAATGCACCGCCCCCCCCCCCGGGTGCACGAGTGTTATGAAGCCGGGCTATCGTTCCCCGAGCTCGGCTGAACACTTGCGGCGGTTAGCCCTGGTCCCGCGTCCCGGGTCTACAGCGATGAATGAATTCATTCAATGCACGCCCCCCCCCCGGGTGCACGACTGTTATGAAGCCGGGCTATCGTTCCCCGAGCTCGGCTGAACACTTGCGGCGTCCCCCGGGGGACCTGCACGGCGGTTAGCCCTGGTCCCGCGTCCCGGGTCTACAGCGATGAATGAATTCATTCAATGCACGCCCCCCCCCCGGGTGCACGAGTGTTATGAAGCCGGGCTATCGTTCCCCGAGCTCGGCTGAACACTTGCGGCGTCCCCCGGGGGACCTGCACGGCGGTTAGCCCTGGTCCCGCGTCCCGTGTGAACAGCGATGAATGAATTCATTCAATGCACGCCCCCCCCCCGGGTGCACGAGTGTTATGGGTCCCGGCTGGAGATCCGCGAGCTCGGCTGAACACCTGCGCAAGCGCCGCTGCGGAGACCCGTTAGAAGCAGCCCCGAAGGCCAGCGAAAATAGCCGAGAGTTAAGCCCCTCCCCGCCGTGGCTTCGTCAGCCACTCGCCGCTTCAAGAGGGACGGGCCTCTGGTCATGTCATGTCATAAATCACATGACCAGAGGCCCGCCCATCCTGACGTTGCGGAAGTTTGCCGAAGACACAGCGGGGAGAGGCTTAACTCTCGGCTATTTTCGGACCCGGCGAGAAGGCAGCAGGACGCTCTATTCACGGCTCACTCCCCGCGGTCCCCTCTGACCGATCGGAGCCGGTTTAGCGCTCCAGGCAGTCGGATACTTTAGCGCCTCAGCAGCGGGGGCGACGACCTCTAACATTCCCCGGGGAGCTGCCCGAGTGTAAGGCCGGGACCCCCGTCTGCTGGGGGAAAAAAATACCTGCACGTCCCCCCCCGTGTGCACGGGTGTTATGAGCTCGGGCTGAACACTTGCTCGTCCCCCCCCGCCCCCGGGGAGCTGCACGGCGGAACAGCGATGAATGAATTCATTAAATGCACTTTCCCCCCGGGTGCACGAGTGTTATGGGTCCCGGCTGGAGATCCGCGAGCTCGGCTGAACACTTGCGGCGTCCCCCGGGGGACCTGCACGGCGGTTAGCCCTGGTCCCGCGTCCCGGGTCTACAGCGATGAATGAATTCATTCAATGCACGCCCCCCCCCCGGGTGCACGAGTGTTATGAAGCCGGGCTATCGTTCCCCGAGCTCGGCTGAACACTTGCGGCGTCCCCCGGGGGACCTGCACGGCGGTTAGCCCTGGTCCCGCGTCCCGGGTCTACAGCGATGAATGAATTCATTCAATGCACTTTCCCCCCCGGGTGCACGAGTGTTATGAAGCCGGGCTATCGTTCCCCGAGCTCGGCTGAACACTTGCGGCGTCCCCCGGGGGACCTGCACGGCGGTTAGCCCTGGTCCCGCGTCCCGGGTCTACAGCGATGAATGAATTCATTCAATGCACGCCCCCCCCCCGGGTGCACGAGTGTTATGAAGCCGGGCTATCGTTCCCCGAGCTCGGCTGAACACTTGCGGCGGTTAGCCCTGGTCCCGCGTCCCGGGTCTACAGCGATGAATGAATTCATTCAATGCACGCCCCCCCCCCCGGGTGCACGACTGTTATGAAGCCGGGCTATCGTTCCCCGAGCTCGGCTGAACACTTGCGGCGTCCCCCGGGGGACCTGCACGGCGGTTAGCCCTGGTCCCGCGTCCCGGGTCTACAGCGATGAATGAATTCATTCAATGCACGCCCCCCCCCCCGGGTGCACGAGTGTTATGAAGCCGGGCTATCGTTCCCCGAGCTCGGCTGAACACTTGCGGCGTCCCCCGGGGGACCTGCACGGCGGTTAGCCCTGGTCCCGCGTCCCGTGTGAACAGCGATGAATGAATTCATTCAATGCACGCCCCCCCCCCGGGTGCACGAGTGTTATGGGTCCCGGCTGGAGATCCGCGAGCTCGGCTGAACACCTGCGCAAGCGCCGCTGCGGAGACCCGTTAGAAGCAGCCCCGAAGGCCAGCGAAAATAGCCGAGAGTTAAGCCCCTCCCCGCCGTGGCTTCGTCAGCCACTCGCCGCTTCAAGAGGGACGGGCCTCTGGTCATGTCATGTCATAAATCACATGACCAGAGGCCCGCCCATCCTGACGTTGCGGAAGTTTGCCGAAGACACAGCGGGGAGAGGCTTAACTCTCGGCTATTTTCGGACCCGGCGAGAAGGCAGCAGGACGCTCTATTCACGGCTCACTCCCCGCGGTCCCCTCTGACCGATCGGAGCCGGTTTAGCGCTCCAGGCAGTCGGATACTTTAGCGCCTCAGCAGCGGGGGCGACGACCTCTAACATTCCCCGGGGAGCTGCCCGAGTGTAAGGCCGGGACCCCCGTCTGCTGGGGGAAAAAAATACCTGCACGTCCCCCCCCGTGTGCACGGGTGTTATGAGCTCGGGCTGAACACTTGCTCGTCCCCCCCGCCCCCGGGGAGCTGCACGGCGGAACAGCGATGAATGAATTCATTAAATGCACTTTCCCCCCGGGTGCACGAGTGTTATGGGTCCCGGCTGGAGATCCGCGAGCTCGGCTGAACACTTGCGGCGTCCCCCGGGGGACCTGCACGGCGGTTAGCCCTGGTCCCGCGTCCCGGGTCTACAGCGATGAATGAATTCATTCAATGCACGCCCCCCCCCCCGGGTGCACGAGTGTTATGAAGCCGGGCTATCGTTCCCCGAGCTCGGCTGAACACTTGCGGCGTCCCCCGGGGGACCTGCACGGCGGTTAGCCCTGGTCCCGCGTCCCGGGTCTACAGCGATGAATGAATTCATTCAATGCACGCCCCCCCCCCGGGTGCACGAGTGTTATGAAGCCGGGCTATCGTTCCCCGAGCTCGGCTGAACACTTGCGGCGTCCCCCGGGGGACCTGCACGGCGGTTAGCCCTGGTCCCGCGTCCCGGGTCTACAGCGATGAATGAATTCATTCAATGCACTTTCCCCCCCGGGTGCACGAGTGTTATGAAGCCGGGCTATCGTTCCCCGAGCTCGGCTGAACACTTGCGGCGTCCCCCGGGGGACCTGCACGGCGGTTAGCCCTGGTCCCGCGTCCCGGGTCTACAGCGATGAATGAATTCATTCAATGCACGCCCCCCCCCCCGGGTGCACGAGTGTTATGGGTCCCGGCTGGAGATCCGCGAGCTCGGGCTGAACACTTGCTCGTCCCCTGCAGTGTTTTTAGAAGAATTCCCGCAGAAATCGGATTTTTTTGAGCAATTCAAATAAGAGTAACAGCATTTGCATCCCCGGTGTCATAAATATTTTCCACCAGTAGATGGCAGCAGCCCCTAGAATTGGAGTCGGCAACCATTCAAATACTTGAAAAAGTACATTTTAATGAGTTTTTAAGCCAATTTTGGCAGGCTCTCAAAGAATCAGCGAATGTGGTAGGGGGCTGAAAATTGCTACAGAGTACCTGTAGGACATGCAGATAAGTGGTGGAAAAGCACAGGTTGCTGGGCCTTTCGGTTCCGACGCTGCCCCTGTCCTTAAATGCCACTTCTAAGTGCACTGCAGGCCCCTTGAAAAAGTACATTTGGAAGGATTTTGAAGCGATGCAAGCAGGTAGAAACACCATTCCAAGGGCTGTAGTATCAGACTAACAGCCTGTAACTGAGCCCAGGGTTTTTAGAGCGATTCCTACAAAATTCAGCTTTTTTCCCATTCAACTAAGGCGACCGCTGCTTTAAGCCTATGGGTCATTTGTAACAATTTTGGCAGGCTCTCAAAGAATCAGCGAATGTGGTAGGTGGCTGAAAATTGCCACAGAGTACCTGTAGGACATGCAGATAAGTGGTGGAAAAGCACAGGTTGCTGGGCCTTTCGGTTCCGACGCTGCCCCTGTCCTTAAATGCCACTTCTAAGTGCACTGCAGGCCCCTTGAAAAAGTACATTTGGAAGGATTTTGAAGCGATGCAAGCAGGTAGAAACACCATTCCAAGGGCTGTAGTATCAGACTAACAGCCTGTAACTGAGCCCAGGGTTTTTAGAGCGATTCCTACAAAATTCAGCTTTTTTCCGTTTCTGTTTTTTACGTTTTCTGGTGAAAACGCCTATACGTTTCAATGGGAATCACATTAAAATTAATATTTCAATAACCCCTGGAGCTACCACCTCATACGAGGTATCGTTGGATAGGTATGATTGCAAGCTACAAAACAACACCGCACTCGAGTTTTTATTCGACTGCTACACTAAATAACGACCTTAAATAGGTTTCGTTTACATTTGGCGAAAAAACGTCCCGTTCAGGTTTTTTTTTTTTTTTTTTTTTTTTAATATTTAAATAACCACAGGTGGTATCAATTGAATCAAGGTATGCCTGTAAAGGTATTACTGCGAGCTACAAAACAAGACCTTTAGCACGGAAACGAGTGTGACCCTAACCCTAACCCTAACCCTAACCCTAACCCTAACCCTAACCCTAACCCTAACCCTAACCCTAACCCTAACCCTAACCCTAACCCTAACCCTAACCCTAACCCTAACCCTAACCCTAACCCTAACCCTAACCCTAACCCTAACCCTAACCCTAACCCTAACCCTAACCCTAACCCACACCACACCCCGACCCAGAGACTACCAGAGAACCGACGACTCAGCAACAGTCCAGCAACACTGCCCAGGAGAACCTACCAGGTTCACAGACACATCAACACGGACAAAAAGAACATAGACTGGAGCCTGCAAACTAACAAGAACATTCTCATCATTGGGGACTCCAATCTCCACAGAATCCCGGACCACACCCAGAGCCAAATACAGATTGAAAGCTACCCCGGAGCAAAATTCCTACATGCAGCCAACCTTCTGGACAAAGCCAAAACAGATAGAGGAGTGACCAAAGTGATCCTATCATTCGGAATCAACAACAAGGACCAGAAAGTCAAAGAGACAGCTATCAAAAACCTACAAAGGATGTACAGGTCAGCAAAGACAACCTTCCCAACTGCAGAAATCAAAGTGCCACTGGTGAACTTCTCACGAGCACTAGACATGCAGGCCCAACGAAACTTGGAAGAACTAAACGGATTCATCTCAGCCAACCTACCACACATACCGCTATTACCAACTGAGAAATTCCAAGCTGGCGGAGACAACATCCACTGGACAACCAACACAGCCAAAGATATGCTCCAGCACTGGTGCCAGCATTTAAACTAGGAGACCCCACAAGCCCAAATATCTCCAGGGAGGGGGCATCCAACATAGTCAATCTATGTAAATACTTCACACCAACAGAGAGTCAAAACAGCCTTTTGAGCAAAGGCCTCTCCTTCATACCCACACCGCAAACTGAAGCAAAACAGAAGCAGACACTGCGAGCAGAAACACAAGACTACCATAGGAGGCTAAAAATCGCAACCTTCTTTGAAGAGGAAGGAGACTCAAATCACATACCCTTCCTACCCAAATCCAACTGGGAACCAAATAACAACCAAGTTCCACAGGAAATCACAGAGATTATTCTTGAAGATCTAAAAACAATACACAGCCTGAACCCAGGTAACTACAGAACAGAAGACAACCTAACAGCACCAGAAAGGATTGCACTTAAGGAATTACAAAAACATACCGACATCATTTTCAAACCAGCAGACAAGGGAAGTTCAATAGTAATAATGGATAGAGAAGACTACATCTTTGAAGCCAACAGACAACTAAATAATCAAGAACACTACAGGAAATTAGACGCACCAATTTATCTTGATTCTGCTCAGGAAATTAACACAATAATACAAACACTAACAGACCACAAAATAATTACTAGAAAACAGGCACACTATCTCAAGGGGGCAGACACACCCAGAGCACGCATTTTTTACATGCTACCAAAAATACACAAATCACCAGACACATGGACTATCCCACACACCATACCACCAGGCAGACCGATAGTATCGGATTGCAACAGTGAATCATATAGAATTGCAGAATACATAGACCACTTTTTAAACCCCCTATCCACCAAACACACTAGCTACCTTAAAGACACATATGACTTCATAGACAAAATTAAAACACTCAAACTACCAGAAACAGCTTTTCTCTTCACAATAGATATAGACAGCTTGTACACAAACATAGAGACCAACGCAGGCATTGCAGCTATCAGGAAATGTCTAAATCTAAATCCGGATCCAACCAGACCAGACGAGGAACTGATCAAACTCCTGGAAATCAGCTTAAGGAAAAACGACTTTGAATTCGACAACCAATTCTACCTCCAAACCAAAGGAACAGCGATGGGGAAACGCTTTGCTCCATCATATGCTAACATCTACATGGCCGATTGGGAAGAAACAATCCTCCCCAGATGCCCACACAGACCAACTCACTATTTCAGGTACCTAGATGACATTTGGGGCACTTGGACACATAGCATGGAGGAATTTACACATTTCATCTCGTTACTTAACACACACCACCAGTCCATCAAGGTAAAATACACCACACATAACAGCAAAGTAAACTTTTTAGACACCACCACTTACAAAGGACCACATTTTTCACAAACACACCAACTAGACACAAAAGTATATTTTAAAGAAACTGACACACACACTCTACTACACAAAACCAGCTATCACCCTAAACACACGTTTAGAGGTTTAATAAAATCACAACTACTCAGATTCCACAGAATTTGCACACAACATACTGACTTCCAGGCAGCTACCAAAGTTTTATTCACAGCACTCAGACAAAGGGGGTACTCCCGTTCCTTCCTCAGAGGAATAAGGAAAACCTTCTTAGAACAAAAGCCTAGAGACAACAAAAAGATTATTCCACTCATAACTACCTACTCACATTTTAGTGTGGCAGCTAATTCACAGATAAAACAAAACCTAACCAACAAATTACAAGACACCAACCTTCTTACAGGACACAAGATCATCTCAGCTTACAGAAAAAACAAAAACTTGACCAACTATTTAGTGTCCAGTAAACTGCCTTCACTTAATCGCAAACCAACAAAAGCATCACGACACTTCAAGCAACTTTCCTCCCTCCGGAGCCAATCCACAGGCATCACATACAACATTCCACAAACCTTTACACAAAACAGCAGGAACTGCATCTACGCAATACAATGCGATACATGCAAAACCATTTACATTGGAGAAACAGGCAACACTATCCGAGTAAGACTAACACAACACATCTATAATATCAAACACAAAAAAGAATCACAAACACCTCTAGTAGCACACTTTCTACAACACAACTTGGAATCTCTGAAAATTACAGGGCTGGAGAGGAACCAGAACTGGACAATCGGAGAAAGGAAATGGAGAGAAAAAGACTGGATCAACAAACTACAAACAACTTTCCCGCTAGGCCTGAACATTAGAAAATCCACGATAGACCTACACTAGAAAAGGAGCTCCAAAACAAAAAAAACAAAGAAAGAAATCCAAAAAGAGCCAGATGGCCAGTGCATCTTTCTTTCCCTGAAAAACCAACCAAGTGTGGAGTTCTCAGGGAAACAAAGTTCCTACCTAACCCTAACCCTAACCCTAACCCTAACCCTAACCCTAACCCTAACCCTAACCCTAACCCTAACCCTAACCCTAACCCTAACCCTAACCCTAACCCTAACCCTAACCCTAACCCTAACCCTGAGTCACACTAGTTTTGATGGGCCACAGATGGAGCTGCGTGCCTGCAACGGAGAGTGGGAGAGCTGGAGAGTGGGAGAGCTGGAGAGTGGGAGAGCTTGGGAGTGGAACGGCACTTGCATCCCAGTCGGATGCTGGGCTTTGGGACGCTCCATCCTTTTCACCGGCCATGGATGCGGCCAGGGCAGGGGGATGGATGCCTGGGACACAAGCCCAGTGCGGGGAGCTGCACGGCGGTTCGCCGGTGCCCCGCGTCCCAGGTGAACAGCGATTAATGAATTAATTAAATGCACGTCCCCCCCGGGTGCACGAGTGTTCTGAGGCCGGGTTGCAGTTCCGCGAGCTCGGGCGTGGGACGGCACTTGCATCCCAGTCGGATGCTGGGCTTTGGGACGCTCCATCCTTTTCACCGGCCATGGATGCGGCCAGGGCAGGGGGATGGATGCCTGGGACACAAGCCCAGTGCGGGGAGCTGCACGGCGGTTCGCCGGTGCCCCGCGTCCCAGGTGAACAGCGATTAATGAATTAATTAAATGCACGTCCCCCCCGGGTGCACGAGTGTTCTGAGGCCGGGTTGCAGTTCCGCGAGCTCGGGCGTGGGACGGCACTTGCATCCCAGTCGGATGCTGGGCTTTGGGACGCTCCATCCTTTTCACCGGCCATGGATGCGGCCAGGGCAGGGGGATGGATGCCTGGGACACAAGCCCAGTGCGGGGACCTGCACTGCGGTTAGCCCTGGTCCCGCGTCCCGTGTGAACAGCGATGAATGAATTCATTCAATGCACGCCCCCCCCCCCGGGTGCACGAGTGTTATGAAGCCGGGCTATCGTTCCCCGAGCTCGGCTGAACACTTGCGGCGTCCCCCGGGGGACCTGCACGGCGGTTAGCCCTGGTCCCGCGTCCCGGGTCTACAGCGATGAATGAATTCATTCAATGCACGCCCCCCCCCCGGGTGCACGAGTGTTATGAAGCCGGGCTATCGTTCCCCGAGCTCGGCTGAACACTTGCGGCGTCCCCCGGGGGACCTGCACGGCGGTTAGCCCTGGTCCCGCGTCCCGGGTCTACAGCGATGAATGAATTCATTCAATGCACTTTCCCCCCCGGGTGCACGAGTGTTATGAAGCCGGGCTATCGTTCCCCGAGCTCGGCTGAACACTTGCGGCGTCCCCCGGGGGACCTGCACGGCGGTTAGCCCTGGTCCCGCGTCCCGGGTCTACAGCGATGAATGAATTCATTCAATGCACGCCCCCCCCCCGGGTGCACGAGTGTTATGAAGCCGGGCTATCGTTCCCCGAGCTCGGCTGAACACTTGCGGCGTCCCCCGGGGGACCTGCACGGCGGTTAGCCCTGGTCCCGCGTCCCGGGTCTACAGCGATGAATGAATTCATTCAATGCACTTTCCCCCCCGGGTGCACGAGTGTTATGAAGCCGGGCTATCGTTCCCCGAGCTCGGCTGAACACTTGCGGCGTCCCCCGGGGGACCTGCACGGCGGTTAGCCCTGGTCCCGCGTCCCGGGTCTACAGCGATGAATGAATTCATTCAATGCACGCCCCCCCCCCGGGTGCACGAGTGTTATGAAGCCGGGCTATCGTTCCCCGAGCTCGGCTGAACACTTGCGGCGGTTAGCCCTGGTCCCGCGTCCCGGGTCTACAGCGATGAATGAATTCATTCAATGCACGCCCCCCCCCCGGGTGCACGACTGTTATGAAGCCGGGCTATCGTTCCCCGAGCTCGGCTGAACACTTGCGGCGTCCCCCGGGGGACCTGCACGGCGGTTAGCCCTGGTCCCGCGTCCCGGGTCTACAGCGATGAATGAATTCATTCAATGCACGCCCCCCCCCCGGGTGCACGAGTGTTATGAAGCCGGGCTATCGTTCCCCGAGCTCGGCTGAACACTTGCGGCGTCCCCCGGGGGACCTGCACGGCGGTTAGCCCTGGTCCCGCGTCCCGTGTGAACAGCGATGAATGAATTCATTCAATGCACGCCCCCCCCCCGGGTGCACGAGTGTTATGGGTCCCGGCTGGAGATCCGCGAGCTCGGCTGAACACCTGCGCAAGCGCCGCTGCGGAGACCCGTTAGAAGCAGCCCCGAAGGCCAGCGAAAATAGCCGAGAGTTAAGCCCCTCCCCGCCGTGGCTTCGTCAGCCACTCGCCGCTTCAAGAGGGACGGGCCTCTGGTCATGTCATGTCATAAATCACATGACCAGAGGCCCGCCCATCCTGACGTTGCGGAAGTTTGCCGAAGACACAGCGGGGAGAGGCTTAACTCTCGGCTATTTTCGGACCCGGCGAGAAGGCAGCAGGACGCTCTATTCACGGCTCACTCCCCGCGGTCCCCTCTGACCGATCGGAGCCGGTTTAGCGCTCCAGGCAGTCGGATACTTTAGCGCCTCAGCAGCGGGGGCGACGACCTCTAACATTCCCCGGGGAGCTGCCCGAGTGTAAGGCCGGGACCCCCGTCTGCTGGGGGAAAAAAATACCTGCACGTCCCCCCCCGTGTGCACGGGTGTTATGAGCTCGGGCTGAACACTTGCTCGTCCCCCCCGCCCCCGGGGAGCTGCACGGCGGAACAGCGATGAATGAATTCATTAAATGCACTTTCCCCCCGGGTGCACGAGTGTTATGGGTCCCGGCTGGAGATCCGCGAGCTCGGCTGAACACTTGCGGCGTCCCCCGGGGGACCTGCACGGCGGTTAGCCCTGGTCCCGCGTCCCGGGTCTACAGCGATGAATGAATTCATTCAATGCACGCCCCCCCCCCGGGTGCACGAGTGTTATGAAGCCGGGCTATCGTTCCCCGAGCTCGGCTGAACACTTGCGGCGTCCCCCGGGGGACCTGCACGGCGGTTAGCCCTGGTCCCGCGTCCCGGGTCTACAGCGATGAATGAATTCATTCAATGCACTTTCCCCCCCGGGTGCACGAGTGTTATGAAGCCGGGCTATCGTTCCCCGAGCTCGGCTGAACACTTGCGGCGTCCCCCGGGGGACCTGCACGGCGGTTAGCCCTGGTCCCGCGTCCCGGGTCTACAGCGATGAATGAATTCATTCAATGCACGCCCCCCCCCCGGGTGCACGAGTGTTATGAAGCCGGGCTATCGTTCCCCGAGCTCGGCTGAACACTTGCGGCGGTTAGCCCTGGTCCCGCGTCCCGGGTCTACAGCGATGAATGAATTCATTCAATGCACGCCCCCCCCCCGGGTGCACGACTGTTATGAAGCCGGGCTATCGTTCCCCGAGCTCGGCTGAACACTTGCGGCGTCCCCCGGGGGACCTGCACGGCGGTTAGCCCTGGTCCCGCGTCCCGGGTCTACAGCGATGAATGAATTCATTCAATGCACGCCCCCCCCCCGGGTGCACGAGTGTTATGAAGCCGGGCTATCGTTCCCCGAGCTCGGCTGAACACTTGCGGCGTCCCCCGGGGGACCTGCACGGCGGTTAGCCCTGGTCCCGCGTCCCGTGTGAACAGCGATGAATGAATTCATTCAATGCACGCCCCCCCCCCGGGTGCACGAGTGTTATGGGTCCCGGCTGGAGATCCGCGAGCTCGGCTGAACACCTGCGCAAGCGCCGCTGCGGAGACCCGTTAGAAGCAGCCCCGAAGGCCAGCGAAAATAGCCGAGAGTTAAGCCCCTCCCCGCCGTGGCTTCGTCAGCCACTCGCCGCTTCAAGAGGGACGGGCCTCTGGTCATGTCATGTCATAAATCACATGACCAGAGGCCCGCCCATCCTGACGTTGCGGAAGTTTGCCGAAGACACAGCGGGGAGAGGCTTAACTCTCGGCTATTTTCGGACCCGGCGAGAAGGCAGCAGGACGCTCTATTCACGGCTCACTCCCCGCGGTCCCCTCTGACCGATCGGAGCCGGTTTAGCGCTCCAGGCAGTCGGATACTTTAGCGCCTCAGCAGCGGGGGCGACGACCTCTAACATTCCCCGGGGAGCTGCCCGAGTGTAAGGCCGGGACCCCCGTCTGCTGGGGGAAAAAAATACCTGCACGTCCCCCCCCGTGTGCACGGGTGTTATGAGCTCGGGCTGAACACTTGCTCGTCCCCCCCCGCCCCCGGGGAGCTGCACGGCGGAACAGCGATGAATGAATTCATTAAATGCACTTTCCCCCCGGGTGCACGAGTGTTATGGGTCCCGGCTGGAGATCCGCGAGCTCGGCTGAACACTTGCGGCGTCCCCCGGGGGACCTGCACGGCGGTTAGCCCTGGTCCCGCGTCCCGGGTCTACAGCGATGAATGAATTCATTCAATGCACGCCCCCCCCCCCGGGTGCACGAGTGTTATGAAGCCGGGCTATCGTTCCCCGAGCTCGGCTGAACACTTGCGGCGTCCCCCGGGGGACCTGCACGGCGGTTAGCCCTGGTCCCGCGTCCCGGGTCTACAGCGATGAATGAATTCATTCAATGCACGCCCCCCCCCCGGGTGCACGAGTGTTATGAAGCCGGGCTATCGTTCCCCGAGCTCGGCTGAACACTTGCGGCGTCCCCCGGGGGACCTGCACGGCGGTTAGCCCTGGTCCCGCGTCCCGGGTCTACAGCGATGAATGAATTCATTCAATGCACTTTCCCCCCCCGGGTGCACGAGTGTTATGAAGCCGGGCTATCGTTCCCCGAGCTCGGCTGAACACTTGCGGCGTCCCCCGGGGGACCTGCACGGCGGTTAGCCCTGGTCCCGCGTCCCGGGTCTACAGCGATGAATGAATTCATTCAATGCACGCCCCCCCCCCCGGGTGCACGAGTGTTATGGGTCCCGGCTGGAGATCCGCGAGCTCGGGCTGAACACTTGCTCGTCCCCTGCAGTGTTTTTAGAAGAATTCCCGCAGAAATCGGATTTTTTTGAGCAATTCAAATAAGAGTAACAGCATTTGCATCCCCGGTGTCATAAATATTTTCCACCAGTAGATGGCAGCAGCCCCTAGAATTGGAGTCGGCAACCATTCAAATACTTGAAAAAGTACATTTTAATGAGTTTTTAAGCCAATTTTGGCAGGCTCTCAAAGAATCAGCGAATGTGGTAGGGGGCTGAAAATTGCTACAGAGTACCTGTAGGACATGCAGATAAGTGGTGGAAAAGCACAGGTTGCTGGGCCTTTCGGTTCCGACGCTGCCCCTGTCCTTAAATGCCACTTCTAAGTGCACTGCAGGCCCCTTGAAAAAGTACATTTGGAAGGATTTTGAAGCGATGCAAGCAGGTAGAAACACCATTCCAAGGGCTGTAGTATCAGACTAACAGCCTGTAACTGAGCCCAGGGTTTTTAGAGCGATTCCTACAAAATTCAGCTTTTTTCCCATTCAACTAAGGCGACCGCTGCTTTAAGCCTATGGGTCATTTGTAACAATTTTGGCAGGCTCTCAAAGAATCAGCGAATGTGGTAGGTGGCTGAAAATTGCCACAGAGTACCTGTAGGACATGCAGATAAGTGGTGGAAAAGCACAGGTTGCTGGGCCTTTCGGTTCCGACGCTGCCCCTGTCCTTAAATGCCACTTCTAAGTGCACTGCAGGCCCCTTGAAAAAGTACATTTGGAAGGATTTTGAAGCGATGCAAGCAGGTAGAAACACCATTCCAAGGGCTGTAGTATCAGACTAACAGCCTGTAACTGAGCCCAGGGTTTTTAGAGCGATTCCTACAAAATTCAGCTTTTTTCCGTTTCTGTTTTTTACGTTTTCTGGTGAAAACGCCTATACGTTTCAATGGGAATCACATTAAAATTAATATTTCAATAACCCCTGGAGCTACCACCTCATACGAGGTATCGTTGGATAGGTATGATTGCAAGCTACAAAACAACACCGCACTCGAGTTTTTATTCGACTGCTACACTAAATAACGACCTTAAATAGGTTTCGTTTACATTTGGCGAAAAAACGTCCCGTTCAGGTTTTTTTTTTTTTTTTTTTTTTTAATATTTAAATAACCACAGGTGGTATCAATTGAATCAAGGTATGCCTGTAAAGGTATTACTGCGAGCTACAAAACAAGACCTTTAGCACGGAAACGAGTGTGACCCTAACCCTAACCCTGAGTCACACTAGTTTTGATGGGCCACAGATGGAGCTGCGTGCCTGCAACGGAGAGTGGGAGAGCTGGAGAGTGGGAGAGCTGGAGAGTGGGAGAGCTTGGGAGTGGAACGGCACTTGCATCCCAGTCGGATGCTGGGCTTTGGGACGCTCCATCCTTTTCACCGGCCATGGATGCGGCCAGGGCAGGGGGATGGATGCCTGGGACACAAGCCCAGTGCGGGGAGCTGCACGGCGGTTCGCCGGTGCCCCGCGTCCCAGGTGAACAGCGATTAATGAATTAATTAAATGCACGTCCCCCCCGGGTGCACGAGTGTTCTGAGGCCGGGTTGCAGTTCCGCGAGCTCGGGCGTGGGACGGCACTTGCATCCCAGTCGGATGCTGGGCTTTGGGACGCTCCATCCTTTTCACCGGCCATGGATGCGGCCAGGGCAGGGGGATGGATGCCTGGGACACAAGCCCAGTGCGGGGAGCTGCACGGCGGTTCGCCGGTGCCCCGCGTCCCAGGTGAACAGCGATTAATGAATTAATTAAATGCACGTCCCCCCCGGGTGCACGAGTGTTCTGAGGCCGGGTTGCAGTTCCGCGAGCTCGGGCGTGGGACGGCACTTGCATCCCAGTCGGATGCTGGGCTTTGGGACGCTCCATCCTTTTCACCGGCCATGGATGCGGCCAGGGCAGGGGGATGGATGCCTGGGACACAAGCCCAGTGCGGGGACCTGCACTGCGGTTAGCCCTGGTCCCGCGTCCCGTGTGAACAGCGATGAATGAATTCATTCAATGCACGCCCCCCCCCCCCGGGTGCACGAGTGTTATGAAGCCGGGCTATCGTTCCCCGAGCTCGGCTGAACACTTGCGGCGTCCCCCGGGGGACCTGCACGGCGGTTAGCCCTGGTCCCGCGTCCCGGGTCTACAGCGATGAATGAATTCATTCAATGCACGCCCCCCCCCCGGGTGCACGAGTGTTATGAAGCCGGGCTATCGTTCCCCGAGCTCGGCTGAACACTTGCGGCGTCCCCCGGGGGACCTGCACGGCGGTTAGCCCTGGTCCCGCGTCCCGGGTCTACAGCGATGAATGAATTCATTCAATGCACTTTCCCCCCCGGGTGCACGAGTGTTATGAAGCCGGGCTATCGTTCCCCGAGCTCGGCTGAACACTTGCGGCGTCCCCCGGGGGACCTGCACGGCGGTTAGCCCTGGTCCCGCGTCCCGGGTCTACAGCGATGAATGAATTCATTCAATGCACGCCCCCCCCCCCGGGTGCACGAGTGTTATGAAGCCGGGCTATCGTTCCCCGAGCTCGGCTGAACACTTGCGGCGTCCCCCGGGGGACCTGCACGGCGGTTAGCCCTGGTCCCGCGTCCCGGGTCTACAGCGATGAATGAATTCATTCAATGCACTTTCCCCCCCGGGTGCACGAGTGTTATGAAGCCGGGCTATCGTTCCCCGAGCTCGGCTGAACACTTGCGGCGTCCCCCGGGGGACCTGCACGGCGGTTAGCCCTGGTCCCGCGTCCCGGGTCTACAGCGATGAATGAATTCATTCAATGCACGCCCCCCCCCCGGGTGCACGAGTGTTATGAAGCCGGGCTATCGTTCCCCGAGCTCGGCTGAACACTTGCGGCGGTTAGCCCTGGTCCCGCGTCCCGGGTCTACAGCGATGAATGAATTCATTCAATGCACGCCCCCCCCCCCGGGTGCACGACTGTTATGAAGCCGGGCTATCGTTCCCCGAGCTCGGCTGAACACTTGCGGCGTCCCCCGGGGGACCTGCACGGCGGTTAGCCCTGGTCCCGCGTCCCGGGTCTACAGCGATGAATGAATTCATTCAATGCACGCCCCCCCCCCGGGTGCACGAGTGTTATGAAGCCGGGCTATCGTTCCCCGAGCTCGGCTGAACACTTGCGGCGTCCCCCGGGGGACCTGCACGGCGGTTAGCCCTGGTCCCGCGTCCCGTGTGAACAGCGATGAATGAATTCATTCAATGCACGCCCCCCCCCCGGGTGCACGAGTGTTATGGGTCCCGGCTGGAGATCCGCGAGCTCGGCTGAACACCTGCGCAAGCGCCGCTGCGGAGACCCGTTAGAAGCAGCCCCGAAGGCCAGCGAAAATAGCCGAGAGTTAAGCCCCTCCCCGCCGTGGCTTCGTCAGCCACTCGCCGCTTCAAGAGGGACGGGCCTCTGGTCATGTCATGTCATAAATCACATGACCAGAGGCCCGCCCATTCCTGACGTTGCGGAAGTTTGCCGAAGACACAGCGGGGAGAGGCTTAACTCTCGGCTATTTTCGGACCCGGCGAGAAGGCAGCAGGACGCTCTATTCACGGCTCACTCCCCGCGGTCCCCTCTGACCGATCGGAGCCGGTTTAGCGCTCCAGGCAGTCGGATACTTTAGCGCCTCAGCAGCGGGGGCGACGACCTCTAACATTCCCCGGGGAGCTGCCCGAGTGTAAGGCCGGGACCCCCGTCTGCTGGGGGAAAAAAATACCTGCACGTCCCCCCCCGTGTGCACGGGTGTTATGAGCTCGGGCTGAACACTTGCTCGTCCCCCCCGCCCCCGGGGAGCTGCACGGCGGAACAGCGATGAATGAATTCATTAAATGCACTTTCCCCCCGGGTGCACGAGTGTTATGGGTCCCGGCTGGAGATCCGCGAGCTCGGCTGAACACTTGCGGCGTCCCCCGGGGGACCTGCACGGCGGTTAGCCCTGGTCCCGCGTCCCGGGTCTACAGCGATGAATGAATTCATTCAATGCACGCCCCCCCCCCGGGTGCACGAGTGTTATGAAGCCGGGCTATCGTTCCCCGAGCTCGGCTGAACACTTGCGGCGTCCCCCGGGGGACCTGCACGGCGGTTAGCCCTGGTCCCGCGTCCCGGGTCTACAGCGATGAATGAATTCATTCAATGCACTTTCCCCCCCGGGTGCACGAGTGTTATGAAGCCGGGCTATCGTTCCCCGAGCTCGGCTGAACACTTGCGGCGTCCCCCGGGGGACCTGCACGGCGGTTAGCCCTGGTCCCGCGTCCCGGGTCTACAGCGATGAATGAATTCATTCAATGCACGCCCCCCCCCCGGGTGCACGAGTGTTATGAAGCCGGGCTATCGTTCCCCGAGCTCGGCTGAACACTTGCGGCGGTTAGCCCTGGTCCCGCGTCCCGGGTCTACAGCGATGAATGAATTCATTCAATGCACGCCCCCCCCCCCGGGTGCACGACTGTTATGAAGCCGGGCTATCGTTCCCCGAGCTCGGCTGAACACTTGCGGCGTCCCCCGGGGGACCTGCACGGCGGTTTAGCCCTGGTCCCGCGTCCCGGGTCTACAGCGATGAATGAATTCATTCAATGCACGCCCCCCCCCCCGGGTGCACGAGTGTTATGAAGCCGGGCTATCGTTCCCCGAGCTCGGCTGAACACTTGCGGCGTCCCCCGGGGGACCTGCACGGCGGTTAGCCCTGGTCCCGCGTCCCGTGTGAACAGCGATGAATGAATTCATTCAATGCACGCCCCCCCCCCCGGGTGCACGAGTGTTATGGGTCCCGGCTGGAGATCCGCGAGCTCGGCTGAACACCTGCGCAAGCGCCGCTGCGGAGACCCGTTAGAAGCAGCCCCGAAGGCCAGCGAAAATAGCCGAGAGTTAAGCCCCTCCCCGCCGTGGCTTCGTCAGCCACTCGCCGCTTCAAGAGGGACGGGCCTCTGGTCATGTCATGTCATAAATCACATGACCAGAGGCCCGCCCATCCTGACGTTGCGGAAGTTTGCCGAAGACACAGCGGGGAGAGGCTTAACTCTCGGCTATTTTCGGACCCGGCGAGAAGGCAGCAGGACGCTCTATTCACGGCTCACTCCCCGCGGTCCCCTCTGACCGATCGGAGCCGGTTTAGCGCTCCAGGCAGTCGGATACTTTAGCGCCTCAGCAGCGGGGGCGACGACCTCTAACATTCCCCGGGGAGCTGCCCGTAAGGCCGGGACCCCCGTCTGCTGGGGGAAAAAAATACCTGCACGTCCCCCCCCGTGTGCACGGGTGTTATGAGCTCGGGCTGAACACTTGCTCGTCCCCCCCGCCCCCGGGGAGCTGCACGGCGGAACAGCGATGAATGAATTCATTAAATGCACTTTCCCCCCGGGTGCACGAGTGTTATGGGTCCCGGCTGGAGATCCGCGAGCTCGGCTGAACACTTGCGGCGTCCCCCGGGGGACCTGCACGGCGGTTAGCCCTGGTCCCGCGTCCCGGGTCTACAGCGATGAATGAATTCATTCAATGCACGCCCCCCCCCCGGGGTGCACGAGTGTTATGAAGCCGGGCTATCGTTCCCCGAGCTCGGCTGAACACTTGCGGCGTCCCCCGGGGGACCTGCACGGCGGTTAGCCCTGGTCCCGCGTCCCGGGTCTACAGCGATGAATGAATTCATTCAATGCACGCCCCCCCCCCGGGTGCACGAGTGTTATGAAGCCGGGCTATCGTTCCCCGAGCTCGGCTGAACACTTGCGGCGTCCCCCGGGGGACCTGCACGGCGGTTAGCCCTGGTCCCGCGTCCCGGGTCTACAGCGATGAATGAATTCATTCAATGCACTTTCCCCCCCGGGTGCACGAGTGTTATGAAGCCGGGCTATCGTTCCCCGAGCTCGGCTGAACACTTGCGGCGTCCCCCGGGGGACCTGCACGGCGGTTAGCCCTGGTCCCGCGTCCCGGGTCTACAGCGATGAATGAATTCATTCAATGCACGCCCCCCCCCCGGGTGCACGAGTGTTATGGGTCCCGGCTGGAGATCCGCGAGCTCGGGCTGAACACTTGCTCGTCCCCTGCAGTGTTTTTAGAAGAATTCCCGCAGAAATCGGATTTTTTTGAGCAATTCAAATAAGAGTAACAGCATTTGCATCCCCGGTGTCATAAATATTTTCCACCAGTAGATGGCAGCAGCCCCTAGAATTGGAGTCGGCAACCATTCAAATACTTGAAAAAGTACATTTTAATGAGTTTTTAAGCCAATTTTGGCAGGCTCTCAAAGAATCAGCGAATGTGGTAGGGGGCTGAAAATTGCTACAGAGTACCTGTAGGACATGCAGATAAGTGGTGGAAAAGCACAGGTTGCTGGGCCTTTCGGTTCCGACGCTGCCCCTGTCCTTAAATGCCACTTCTAAGTGCACTGCAGGCCCCTTGAAAAAGTACATTTGGAAGGATTTTGAAGCGATGCAAGCAGGTAGAAACACCATTCCAAGGGCTGTAGTATCAGACTAACAGCCTGTAACTGAGCCCAGGGTTTTTAGAGCGATTCCTACAAAATTCAGCTTTTTTCCCATTCAACTAAGGCGACCGCTGCTTTAAGCCTATGGGTCATTTGTAACAATTTTGGCAGGCTCTCAAAGAATCAGCGAATGTGGTAGGTGGCTGAAAATTGCCACAGAGTACCTGTAGGACATGCAGATAAGTGGTGGAAAAGCACAGGTTGCTGGGCCTTTCGGTTCCGACGCTGCCCCTGTCCTTAAATGCCACTTCTAAGTGCACTGCAGGCCCCTTGAAAAAGTACATTTGGAAGGATTTTGAAGCGATGCAAGCAGGTAGAAACACCATTCCAAGGGCTGTAGTATCAGACTAACAGCCTGTAACTGAGCCCAGGGTTTTTAGAGCGATTCCTACAAAATTCAGCTTTTTTCCGTTTCTGTTTTTTACGTTTTCTGGTGAAAACGCCTATACGTTTCAATGGGAATCACATTAAAATTAATATTTCAATAACCCCTGGAGCTACCACCTCATACGAGGTATCGTTGGATAGGTATGATTGCAAGCTACAAAACAACACCGCACTCGAGTTTTTATTCGACTGCTACACTAAATAACGACCTTAAATAGGTTTCGTTTACATTTGGCGAAAAAACGTCCCGTTCAGGTTTTTTTTTTTTTTTTTTTTTTTAATATTTAAATAACCACAGGTGGTATCAATTGAATCAAGGTATGCCTGTAAAGGTATTACTGCGAGCTACAAAACAAGACCTTTAGCACGGAAACGAGTGTGACCCTAACCCTAACCCTGAGTCACACTAGTTTTGATGGGCCACAGATGGAGCTGCGTGCCTGCAACGGAGAGTGGGAGAGCTGGAGAGTGGGAGAGCTGGAGAGTGGGAGAGCTTGGGAGTGGAACGGCACTTGCATCCCAGTCGGATGCTGGGCTTTGGGACGCTCCATCCTTTTCACCGGCCATGGATGCGGCCAGGGCAGGGGGATGGATGCCTGGGACACAAGCCCAGTGCGGGGAGCTGCACGGCGGTTCGCCGGTGCCCCGCGTCCCAGGTGAACAGCGATTAATGAATTAATTAAATGCACGTCCCCCCCGGGTGCACGAGTGTTCTGAGGCCGGGTTGCAGTTCCGCGAGCTCGGGCGTGGGACGGCACTTGCATCCCAGTCGGATGCTGGGCTTTGGGACGCTCCATCCTTTTCACCGGCCATGGATGCGGCCAGGGCAGGGGGATGGATGCCTGGGACACAAGCCCAGTGCGGGGAGCTGCACGGCGGTTCGCCGGTGCCCCGCGTCCCAGGTGAACAGCGATTAATGAATTAATTAAATGCACGTCCCCCCCGGGTGCACGAGTGTTCTGAGGCCGGGTTGCAGTTCCGCGAGCTCGGGCGTGGGACGGCACTTGCATCCCAGTCGGATGCTGGGCTTTGGGACGCTCCATCCTTTTCACCGGCCATGGATGCGGCCAGGGCAGGGGGATGGATGCCTGGGACACAAGCCCAGTGCGGGGACCTGCACTGCGGTTAGCCCTGGTCCCGCGTCCCGTGTGAACAGCGATGAATGAATTCATTCAATGCACGCCCCCCCCCCCGGGTGCACGAGTGTTATGAAGCCGGGCTATCGTTCCCCGAGCTCGGCTGAACACTTGCGGCGTCCCCCGGGGGACCTGCACGGCGGTTAGCCCTGGTCCCGCGTCCCGGGTCTACAGCGATGAATGAATTCATTCAATGCACGCCCCCCCCCCGGGTGCACGAGTGTTATGAAGCCGGGCTATCGTTCCCCGAGCTCGGCTGAACACTTGCGGCGTCCCCCGGGGGACCTGCACGGCGGTTAGCCCTGGTCCCGCGTCCCGGGTCTACAGCGATGAATGAATTCATTCAATGCACTTTCCCCCCCGGGTGCACGAGTGTTATGAAGCCGGGCTATCGTTCCCCGAGCTCGGCTGAACACTTGCGGCGTCCCCCGGGGGACCTGCACGGCGGTTAGCCCTGGTCCCGCGTCCCGGGTCTACAGCGATGAATGAATTCATTCAATGCACGCCCCCCCCCCCGGGTGCACGAGTGTTATGAAGCCGGGCTATCGTTCCCCGAGCTCGGCTGAACACTTGCGGCGTCCCCCGGGGGACCTGCACGGCGGTTAGCCCTGGTCCCGCGTCCCGGGTCTACAGCGATGAATGAATTCATTCAATGCACTTTCCCCCCCGGGTGCACGAGTGTTATGAAGCCGGGCTATCGTTCCCCGAGCTCGGCTGAACACTTGCGGCGTCCCCCGGGGGACCTGCACGGCGGTTAGCCCTGGTCCCGCGTCCCGGGTCTACAGCGATGAATGAATTCATTCAATGCACGCCCCCCCCCCGGGTGCACGAGTGTTATGAAGCCGGGCTATCGTTCCCCGAGCTCGGCTGAACACTTGCGGCGGTTAGCCCTGGTCCCGCGTCCCGGGTCTACAGCGATGAATGAATTCATTCAATGCACGCCCCCCCCCCCGGGTGCACGACTGTTATGAAGCCGGGCTATCGTTCCCCGAGCTCGGCTGAACACTTGCGGCGTCCCCCGGGGGACCTGCACGGCGGTTAGCCCTGGTCCCGCGTCCCGGGTCTACAGCGATGAATGAATTCATTCAATGCACGCCCCCCCCCCGGGTGCACGAGTGTTATGAAGCCGGGCTATCGTTCCCCGAGCTCGGCTGAACACTTGCGGCGTCCCCCGGGGGACCTGCACGGCGGTTAGCCCTGGTCCCGCGTCCCGTGTGAACAGCGATGAATGAATTCATTCAATGCACGCCCCCCCCCCGGGTGCACGAGTGTTATGGGTCCCGGCTGGAGATCCGCGAGCTCGGCTGAACACCTGCGCAAGCGCCGCTGCGGAGACCCGTTAGAAGCAGCCCCGAAGGCCAGCGAAAATAGCCGAGAGTTAAGCCCCTCCCCGCCGTGGCTTCGTCAGCCACTCGCCGCTTCAAGAGGGACGGGCCTCTGGTCATGTCATGTCATAAATCACATGACCAGAGGCCCGCCCATCCTGACGTTGCGGAAGTTTGCCGAAGACACAGCGGGGAGAGGCTTAACTCTCGGCTATTTTCGGACCCGGCGAGAAGGCAGCAGGACGCTCTATTCACGGCTCACTCCCCGCGGTCCCCTCTGACCGATCGGAGCCGGTTTAGCGCTCCAGGCAGTCGGATACTTTAGCGCCTCAGCAGCGGGGGGCGACGACCTCTAACATTCCCCGGGGAGCTGCCCGAGTGTAAGGCCGGGACCCCCGTCTGCTGGGGGAAAAAAATACCTGCACGTCCCCCCCCGTGTGCACGGGTGTTATGAGCTCGGGCTGAACACTTGCTCGTCCCCCCCGCCCCCGGGGAGCTGCACGGCGGAACAGCGATGAATGAATTCATTAAATGCACTTTCCCCCCGGGTGCACGAGTGTTATGGGTCCCGGCTGGAGATCCGCGAGCTCGGCTGAACACTTGCGGCGTCCCCCGGGGGACCTGCACGGCGGTTAGCCCTGGTCCCGCGTCCCGGGTCTACAGCGATGAATGAATTCATTCAATGCACGCCCCCCCCCCGGGTGCACGAGTGTTATGAAGCCGGGCTATCGTTCCCCGAGCTCGGCTGAACACTTGCGGCGTCCCCCGGGGGACCTGCACGGCGGTTAGCCCTGGTCCCGCGTCCCGGGTCTACAGCGATGAATGAATTCATTCAATGCACTTTCCCCCCCGGGTGCACGAGTGTTATGAAGCCGGGCTATCGTTCCCCGAGCTCGGCTGAACACTTGCGGCGTCCCCCGGGGGACCTGCACGGCGGTTAGCCCTGGTCCCGCGTCCCGGGTCTACAGCGATGAATGAATTCATTCAATGCACGCCCCCCCCCCGGGTGCACGAGTGTTATGAAGCCGGGCTATCGTTCCCCGAGCTCGGCTGAACACTTGCGGCGGTTAGCCCTGGTCCCGCGTCCCGGGTCTACAGCGATGAATGAATTCATTCAATGCACGCCCCCCCCCCGGGTGCACGACTGTTATGAAGCCGGGCTATCGTTCCCCGAGCTCGGCTGAACACTTGCGGCGTCCCCCGGGGGGACCTGCACGGCGGTTAGCCCTGGTCCCGCGTCCCGGGTCTACAGCGATGAATGAATTCATTCAATGCACGCCCCCCCCCCGGGTGCACGAGTGTTATGAAGCCGGGCTATCGTTCCCCGAGCTCGGCTGAACACTTGCGGCGTCCCCCGGGGGACCTGCACGGCGGTTAGCCCTGGTCCCGCGTCCCGTGTGAACAGCGATGAATGAATTCATTCAATGCACGCCCCCCCCCCGGGTGCACGAGTGTTATGGGTCCCGGCTGGAGATCCGCGAGCTCGGCTGAACACCTGCGCAAGCGCCGCTGCGGAGACCCGTTAGAAGCAGCCCCGAAGGCCAGCGAAAATAGCCGAGAGTTAAGCCCCTCCCCGCCGTGGCTTCGTCAGCCACTCGCCGCTTCAAGAGGGACGGGCCTCTGGTCATGTCATGTCATAAATCACATGACCAGAGGCCCGCCCATCCTGACGTTGCGGAAGTTTGCCGAAGACACAGCGGGGAGAGGCTTAACTCTCGGCTATTTTCGGACCCGGCGAGAAGGCAGCAGGACGCTCTATTCACGGCTCACTCCCCGCGGTCCCCTCTGACCGATCGGAGCCGGTTTAGCGCTCCAGGCAGTCGGATACTTTAGCGCCTCAGCAGCGGGGGCGACGACCTCTAACATTCCCCGGGGAGCTGCCCGAGTGTAAGGCCGGGACCCCCGTCTGCTGGGGGAAAAAAATACCTGCACGTCCCCCCCCGTGTGCACGGGTGTTATGAGCTCGGGCTGAACACTTGCTCGTCCCCCCCGCCCCCGGGGAGCTGCACGGCGGAACAGCGATGAATGAATTCATTAAATGCACTTTCCCCCCGGGTGCACGAGTGTTATGGGTCCCGGCTGGAGATCCGCGAGCTCGGCTGAACACTTGCGGCGTCCCCCGGGGGACCTGCACGGCGGTTAGCCCTGGTCCCGCGTCCCGGGTCTACAGCGATGAATGAATTCATTCAATGCACGCCCCCCCCCCGGGTGCACGAGTGTTATGAAGCCGGGCTATCGTTCCCCGAGCTCGGCTGAACACTTGCGGCGTCCCCCGGGGGACCTGCACGGCGGTTAGCCCTGGTCCCGCGTCCCGGGTCTACAGCGATGAATGAATTCATTCAATGCACGCCCCCCCCCCGGGTGCACGAGTGTTATGAAGCCGGGCTATCGTTCCCCGAGCTCGGCTGAACACTTGCGGCGTCCCCCGGGGGACCTGCACGGCGGTTAGCCCTGGTCCCGCGTCCCGGGTCTACAGCGATGAATGAATTCATTCAATGCACTTTCCCCCCCGGGTGCACGAGTGTTATGAAGCCGGGCTATCGTTCCCCGAGCTCGGCTGAACACTTGCGGCGTCCCCCGGGGGACCTGCACGGCGGTTAGCCCTGGTCCCGCGTCCCGGGTCTACAGCGATGAATGAATTCATTCAATGCACGCCCCCCCCCCGGGTGCACGAGTGTTATGGGTCCCGGCTGGAGATCCGCGAGCTCGGGCTGAACACTTGCTCGTCCCCTGCAGTGTTTTTAGAAGAATTCCCGCAGAAATCGGATTTTTTTGAGCAATTCAAATAAGAGTAACAGCATTTGCATCCCCGGTGTCATAAATATTTTCCACCAGTAGATGGCAGCAGCCCCTAGAATTGGAGTCGGCAACCATTCAAATACTTGAAAAAGTACATTTTAATGAGTTTTTAAGCCAATTTTGGCAGGCTCTCAAAGAATCAGCGAATGTGGTAGGGGGCTGAAAATTGCTACAGAGTACCTGTAGGACATGCAGATAAGTGGTGGAAAAGCACAGGTTGCTGGGCCTTTCGGTTCCGACGCTGCCCCTGTCCTTAAATGCCACTTCTAAGTGCACTGCAGGCCCCTTGAAAAAGTACATTTGGAAGGATTTTGAAGCGATGCAAGCAGGTAGAAACACCATTCCAAGGGCTGTAGTATCAGACTAACAGCCTGTAACTGAGCCCAGGGTTTTTAGAGCGATTCCTACAAAATTCAGCTTTTTTCCCATTCAACTAAGGCGACCGCTGCTTTAAGCCTATGGGTCATTTGTAACAATTTTGGCAGGCTCTCAAAGAATCAGCGAATGTGGTAGGTGGCTGAAAATTGCCACAGAGTACCTGTAGGACATGCAGATAAGTGGTGGAAAAGCACAGGTTGCTGGGCCTTTCGGTTCCGACGCTGCCCCTGTCCTTAAATGCCACTTCTAAGTGCACTGCAGGCCCCTTGAAAAAGTACATTTGGAAGGATTTTGAAGCGATGCAAGCAGGTAGAAACACCATTCCAAGGGCTGTAGTATCAGACTAACAGCCTGTAACTGAGCCCAGGGTTTTTAGAGCGATTCCTACAAAATTCAGCTTTTTTCCGTTCTGTTTTTTACGTTTTCTGGTGAAAACGCCTATACGTTTCAATGGGAATCACATTAAAATTAATATTTCAATAACCCCTGGAGCTACCACCTCATACGAGGTATCGTTGGATAGGTATGATTGCAAGCTACAAAACAACACCGCACTCGAGTTTTTATTCGACTGCTACACTAAATAACGACCTTAAATAGGTTTCGTTTACATTTGGCGAAAAAACGTCCCGTTCAGGTTTTTTTTTTTTTTTTTTTTTTTAATATTTAAATAACCACAGGTGGTATCAATTGAATCAAGGTATGCCTGTAAAGGTATTACTGCGAGCTACAAAACAAGACCTTTAGCACGGAAACGAGTGTGACCCTAACCCTAACCCTAACCCTAACCCTAACCCTAACCCTAACCCTAACCCTAACCCTAACCCTAACCCTAACCCTAACCCTAACCCTAACCCTAACCCTAACCCTAACCCTAACCCTAACCCTGAGTCACACTAGTTTTGATGGGCCACAGATGGAGCTGCGTGCCTGCAACGGAGAGTGGGAGAGCTGGAGAGTGGGAGAGCTGGAGAGTGGGAGAGCTTGGGAGTGGAACGGCACTTGCATCCCAGTCGGATGCTGGGCTTTGGGACGCTCCATCCTTTTCACCGGCCATGGATGCGGCCAGGGCAGGGGGATGGATGCCTGGGACACAAGCCCAGTGCGGGGAGCTGCACGGCGGTTCGCCGGTGCCCCGCGTCCCAGGTGAACAGCGATTAATGAATTAATTAAATGCACGTCCCCCCCGGGTGCACGAGTGTTCTGAGGCCGGGTTGCAGTTCCGCGAGCTCGGGCGTGGGACGGCACTTGCATCCCAGTCGGATGCTGGGCTTTGGGACGCTCCATCCTTTTCACCGGCCATGGATGCGGCCAGGGCAGGGGGATGGATGCCTGGGACACAAGCCCAGTGCGGGGAGCTGCACGGCGGTTCGCCGGTGCCCCGCGTCCCAGGTGAACAGCGATTAATGAATTAATTAAATGCACGTCCCCCCCGGGTGCACGAGTGTTCTGAGGCCGGGTTGCAGTTCCGCGAGCTCGGGCGTGGGACGGCACTTGCATCCCAGTCGGATGCTGGGCTTTGGGACGCTCCATCCTTTTCACCGGCCATGGATGCGGCCAGGGCAGGGGGATGGATGCCTGGGACACAAGCCCAGTGCGGGGAGCTGCACGGCGGTTCGCCGGTGCCCCGCGTCCCAGGTGAACAGCGATTAATGAATTAATTAAATGCACGTCCCCCCCGGGTGCACGAGTGTTCTGAGGCCGGGTTGCAGTTCCGCGAGCTCGGGCGTGGGACGGCACTTGCATCCCAGTCGGATGCTGGGCTTTGGGACGCTCCATCCTTTTCACCGGCCATGGATGCGGCCAGGGCAGGGGGATGGATGCCTGGGACACAAGCCCAGTGCGGGGAGCTGCACGGCGGTTCGCCGGTGCCCCGCGTCCCAGGTGAACAGCGATTAATGAATTAATTAAATGCACGTCCCCCCCGGGTGCACGAGTGTTCTGAGGCCGGGCTATCGTTCCCCGAGCTCGGGCGTGGGACGGCACTTGCATCCCAGTCGGATGCTGGGCTTTGGGACGCTCCATCCTTTTCACCGGCCATGGATGCGGCCAGGGCAGGGGGATGGATGCCTGGGACACAAGCCCAGTGCGGGGACCTGCACGGCGGTTAGCCCTGGTCCCGCGTCCCGTGTGAACAGCGATGAATGAATTCATTCAATGCACTTTCCCCCCCGGGTGCACGACTGTTATGAAGCCGGGCTATCGTTCCCCGAGCTCGGCTGAACACTTGCGGCGTCCCCCGGGGGACCTGCACGGCGGTTAGCCCTGGTCCCGCGTCCCGGGTCTACAGCGATGAATGAATTCATTCAATGCACTTTCCCCCCCGGGTGCACGAGTGTTATGAAGCCGGGCTATCGTTCCCCGAGCTCGGCTGAACACTTGCGGCGTCCCCCGGGGGACCTGCACGGCGGTTAGCCCTGGTCCCGCGTCCCGGGTCTACAGCGATGAATGAATTCATTCAATGCACTTTCCCCCCCGGGTGCACGAGTGTTATGAAGCCGGGCTATCGTTCCCCGAGCTCGGCTGAACACTTGCGGCGTCCCCCGGGGGACCTGCACGGCGGTTAGCCCTGGTCCCGCGTCCCGGGTCTACAGCGATGAATGAATTCATTCAATGCACGCCCCCCCCCCGGGTGCACGAGTGTTATGAAGCCGGGCTATCGTTCCCCGAGCTCGGCTGAACACTTGCGGCGTCCCCCGGGGGACCTGCACGGCGGTTAGCCCTGGTCCCGCGTCCCGTGTGAACAGCGATGAATGAATTCATTCAATGCACGCCCCCCCCCCGGGTGCACGAGTGTTATGGGTCCCGGCTGGAGATCCGCGAGCTCGGCTGAACACCTGCGCAAGCGCCGCTGCGGAGACCCGTTAGAAGCAGCCCCGAAGGCCAGCGAAAATAGCCGAGAGTTAAGCCCCTCCCCGCCGTGGCTTCGTCAGCCACTCGCCGCTTCAAGAGGGACGGGCCTCTGGTCATGTCATGTCATAAATCACATGACCAGAGGCCCGCCCATCCTGACGTTGCGGAAGTTTGCCGAAGACACAGCGGGGAGAGGCTTAACTCTCGGCTATTTTCGGACCCGGCGAGAAGGCAGCAGGACGCTCTATTCACGGCTCACTCCCCGCGGTCCCCTCTGACCGATCGGAGCCGGTTTAGCGCTCCAGGCAGTCGGATACTTTAGCGCCTCAGCAGCGGGGGCGACGACCTCTAACATTCCCCGGGGAGCTGCCCGAGTGTAAGGCCGGGACCCCCGTCTGCTGGGGGAAAAAAATACCTGCACGTCCCCCCCCGTGTGCACGGGTGTTATGAGCTCGGGCTGAACACTTGCTCGTCCCCCCCCGCCCCCGGGGAGCTGCACGGCGGAACAGCGATGAATGAATTCATTAAATGCACTTTCCCCCCGGGTGCACGAGTGTTATGGGTCCCGGCTGGAGATCCGCGAGCTCGGCTGAACACTTGCGGCGTCCCCCGGGGGACCTGCACGGCGGTTAGCCCTGGTCCCGCGTCCCGGGTCTACAGCGATGAATGAATTCATTCAATGCACGCCCCCCCCCCGGGTGCACGAGTGTTATGAAGCCGGGCTATCGTTCCCCGAGCTCGGCTGAACACTTGCGGCGGTTAGCCCTGGTCCCGCGTCCCGGGTCTACAGCGATGAATGAATTCATTCAATGCACGCCCCCCCCCCGGGTGCACGAGTGTTATGAAGCCGGGCTATCGTTCCCCGAGCTCGGCTGAACACTTGCGGCGTCCCCCGGGGGACCTGCACGGCGGTTAGCCCTGGTCCCGCGTCCCGGGTCTACAGCGATGAATGAATTCATTCAATGCACTTTCCCCCCCGGGTGCACGAGTGTTATGAAGCCGGGCTATCGTTCCCCGAGCTCGGCTGAACACTTGCGGCGTCCCCCCGGGGGACCTGCACGGCGGTTAGCCCTGGTCCCGCGTCCCGGGTCTACAGCGATGAATGAATTCATTCAATGCACTTTCCCCCCCGGGTGCACGAGTGTTATGAAGCCGGGCTATCGTTCCCCGAGCTCGGCTGAACACTTGCGGCGTCCCCCGGGGGACCTGCACGGCGGTTAGCCCTGGTCCCGCGTCCCGGGTCTACAGCGATGAATGAATTCATTCAATGCACTTTCCCCCCCGGGTGCACGAGTGTTATGAAGCCGGGCTATCGTTCCCCGAGCTCGGCTGAACACTTGCGGCGTCCCCCGGGGGACCTGCACGGCGGTTAGCCCTGGTCCCGCGTCCCGGGTCTACAGCGATGAATGAATTCATTCAATGCACTTTCCCCCCCGGGTGCACGAGTGTTATGAAGCCGGGCTATCGTTCCCCGAGCTCGGCTGAACACTTGCGGCGTCCCCCGGGGGACCTGCACGGCGGTTAGCCCTGGTCCCGCGTCCCGGGTCTACAGCGATGAATGAATTCATTCAATGCACGCCCCCCCCCCGGGTGCACGAGTGTTATGGGTCCCGGCTGGAGATCCGCGAGCTCGGGCTGAACACTTGCTCGTCCCCTGCAGTGTTTTTAGAAGAATTCCCGCAGAAATCGGATTTTTTTGAGCAATTCAAATAAGAGTAACAGCATTTGCATCCCCGGTGTCATAAATATTTTCCACCAGTAGATGGCAGCAGCCCCTAGAATTGGAGTCGGCAACCATTCAAATACTTGAAAAAGTACATTTTAATGAGTTTTTAAGCCAATTTTGCAGGCTCTCAAAGAATCAGCGAATGTGGTAGGGGGCTGAAAATTGCTACAGAGTACCTGTAGGACATGCAGATAAGTGGTGGAAAAGCACAGGTTGCTGGGCCTTTCGGTTCCGACGCTGCCCCTGTCCTTAAATGCCACTTCTAAGTGCACTGCAGGCCCCTTGAAAAAGTACATTTGGAAGGATTTTGAAGCCATGCAAGCAGGTAGAAACACCATTCCAAGGGCTGTAGTATCAGACTAACAGCCTGTAACTGAGCCCATGGTTTTTAGAGCGATTCCTACAAAATTCAGCTTTTTTCCCATTCAACTAAGGCGACCGCTGCTTTAAGCCTATGGGTCATTTGTAACAATTTTGGCAGGCTCTCAAAGAATCAGCGAATGTGGTAGGTGGCTGAAAATTGCTACAGAGTACCTGTAGGACATGCAGATAAGTGGTGGAAAAGCACAGGTTGCTGGGCCTTTCGGTTCCGACGCTGCCCCTGTCCTTAAATGCCACTTCTAAGTGCACTGCAGGCCCCTTGAAAAAGTACATTTGGAAGGATTTTGAAGCCATGCAAGCAGGTAGAAACACCATTCCAAGGGCTGTAGTATCAGACTAACAGCCTGTAACTGAGCCCAGGGTTTTTAGAGCGATTCCTACAAAATTCAGCTTTTTTCCGTTTCTGTTTTTTACGTTTTCTGGTGAAAACGCCTATACGTTTCAATGGGAATCACATTAAAATTAATATTTCAATAACCCCTGGAGCTACCACCTCATACGAGGTATCGTTGGATAGGTATGATTGCAAGCTACAAAACAACACCGCACTCGAGTTTTTATTCGACTGCTACACTAAATAACGACCTTAAATAGGTTTCGTTTACATTTGGCGAAAAAACGTCCCGTTCAGGTTTTTTTTTTTTTTTTTTTTTTTTAATATTTAAATAACCACAGGTGGTATCAATTGAATCAAGGTATGCCTGTAAAGGTATTACTGCGAGCTACAAAACAAGACCTTTAGCACGGAAACGAGTGTGACCCTAACCCTAACCCTGAGTCACACTAGTTTTGATGGGCCACAGATGGAGCTGCGTGCCTGCAACGGAGAGTGGGAGAGCTGGAGAGTGGGAGAGCTGGAGAGTGGGAGAGCTTGGGAGTGGAACGGCACTTGCATCCCAGTCGGATGCTGGGCTTTGGGACGCTCCATCCTTTTCACCGGCCATGGATGCGGCCAGGGCAGGGGGATGGATGCCTGGGACACAAGCCCAGTGCGGGGAGCTGCACGGCGGTTCGCCGGTGCCCCGCGTCCCAGGTGAACAGCGATTAATGAATTAATTAAATGCACGTCCCCCCCGGGTGCACGAGTGTTCTGAGGCCGGGTTGCAGTTCCGCGAGCTCGGGCGTGGGACGGCACTTGCATCCCAGTCGGATGCTGGGCTTTGGGACGCTCCATCCTTTTCACCGGCCATGGATGCGGCCAGGGCAGGGGGATGGATGCCTGGGACACAAGCCCAGTGCGGGGAGCTGCACGGCGGTTCGCCGGTGCCCCCGCGTCCCAGGTGAACAGCGATTAATGAATTAATTAAATGCACGTCCCCCCCGGGTGCACGAGTGTTCTGAGGCCGGGTTGCAGTTCCGCGAGCTCGGGCGTGGGACGGCACTTGCATCCCAGTCGGATGCTGGGCTTTGGGACGCTCCATCCTTTTCACCGGCCATGGATGCGGCCAGGGCAGGGGGATGGATGCCTGGGACACAAGCCCAGTGCGGGGAGCTGCACGGCGGTTCGCCGGTGCCCCGCGTCCCAGGTGAACAGCGATTAATGAATTAATTAAATGCACGTCCCCCCCGGGTGCACGAGTGTTCTGAGGCCGGGTTGCAGTTCCGCGAGCTCGGGCGTGGGACGGCACTTGCATCCCAGTCGGATGCTGGGCTTTGGGACGCTCCATCCTTTTCACCGGCCATGGATGCGGCCAGGGCAGGGGGATGGATGCCTGGGACACAAGCCCAGTGCGGGGAGCTGCACGGCGGTTCGCCGGTGCCCCGCGTCCCAGGTGAACAGCGATTAATGAATTAATTAAATGCACGTCCCCCCCGGGTGCACGAGTGTTCTGAGGCCGGGCTATCGTTCCCCGAGCTCGGGCGTGGGACGGCACTTGCATCCCAGTCGGATGCTGGGCTTTGGGACGCTCCATCCTTTTCACCGGCCATGGATGCGGCCAGGGCAGGGGGATGGATGCCTGGGACACAAGCCCAGTGCGGGGACCTGCACGGCGGTTAGCCCTGGTCCCGCGTCCCGTGTGAACAGCGATGAATGAATTCATTCAATGCACTTTCCCCCCCGGGTGCACGACTGTTATGAAGCCGGGCTATCGTTCCCCGAGCTCGGCTGAACACTTGCGGCGTCCCCCGGGGGACCTGCACGGCGGTTAGCCCTGGTCCCGCGTCCCGGGTCTACAGCGATGAATGAATTCATTCAATGCACTTTCCCCCCCGGGTGCACGAGTGTTATGAAGCCGGGCTATCGTTCCCCGAGCTCGGCTGAACACTTGCGGCGTCCCCCGGGGGACCTGCACGGCGGTTAGCCCTGGTCCCGCGTCCCGGGTCTACAGCGATGAATGAATTCATTCAATGCACTTTCCCCCCCGGGTGCACGAGTGTTATGAAGCCGGGCTATCGTTCCCCGAGCTCGGCTGAACACTTGCGGCGTCCCCCGGGGGACCTGCACGGCGGTTAGCCCTGGTCCCGCGTCCCGGGTCTACAGCGATGAATGAATTCATTCAATGCACGCCCCCCCCCCGGGTGCACGAGTGTTATGAAGCCGGGCTATCGTTCCCCGAGCTCGGCTGAACACTTGCGGCGTCCCCCGGGGGACCTGCACGGCGGTTAGCCCTGGTCCCGCGTCCCGTGTGAACAGCGATGAATGAATTCATTCAATGCACGCCCCCCCCCCGGGTGCACGAGTGTTATGGGTCCCGGCTGGAGATCCGCGAGCTCGGCTGAACACCTGCGCAAGCGCCGCTGCGGAGACCCGTTAGAAGCAGCCCCGAAGGCCAGCGAAAATAGCCGAGAGTTAAGCCCCTCCCCGCCGTGGCTTCGTCAGCCACTCGCCGCTTCAAGAGGGACGGGCCTCTGGTCATGTCATGTCATAAATCACATGACCAGAGGCCCGCCCATCCTGACGTTGCGGAAGTTTGCCGAAGACACAGCGGGGAGAGGCTTAACTCTCGGCTATTTTCGGACCCGGCGAGAAGGCAGCAGGACGCTCTATTCACGGCTCACTCCCCGCGGTCCCCTCTGACCGATCGGAGCCGGTTTAGCGCTCCAGGCAGTCGGATACTTTAGCGCCTCAGCAGCGGGGGCGACGACCTCTAACATTCCCCGGGGAGCTGCCCGAGTGTAAGGCCGGGACCCCCGTCTGCTGGGGGAAAAAAATACCTGCACGTCCCCCCCCGTGTGCACGGGTGTTATGAGCTCGGGCTGAACACTTGCTCGTCCCCCCCGCCCCCGGGGAGCTGCACGGCGGAACAGCGATGAATGAATTCATTAAATGCACTTTCCCCCCGGGTGCACGAGTGTTATGGGTCCCGGCTGGAGATCCGCGAGCTCGGCTGAACACTTGCGGCGTCCCCCGGGGGACCTGCACGGCGGTTAGCCCTGGTCCCGCGTCCCGGGTCTACAGCGATGAATGAATTCATTCAATGCACGCCCCCCCCCCGGGTGCACGAGTGTTATGAAGCCGGGCTATCGTTCCCCGAGCTCGGCTGAACACTTGCGGCGGTTAGCCCTGGTCCCGCGTCCCGGGTCTACAGCGATGAATGAATTCATTCAATGCACGCCCCCCCCCCGGGTGCACGAGTGTTATGAAGCCGGGCTATCGTTCCCCGAGCTCGGCTGAACACTTGCGGCGTCCCCCGGGGGACCTGCACGGCGGTTAGCCCTGGTCCCGCGTCCCGGGTCTACAGCGATGAATGAATTCATTCAATGCACTTTCCCCCCCGGGTGCACGAGTGTTATGAAGCCGGGCTATCGTTCCCCGAGCTCGGCTGAACACTTGCGGCGTCCCCCGGGGGACCTGCACGGCGGTTAGCCCTGGTCCCGCGTCCCGGGTCTACAGCGATGAATGAATTCATTCAATGCACTTTCCCCCCCGGGTGCACGAGTGTTATGAAGCCGGGCTATCGTTCCCCGAGCTCGGCTGAACACTTGCGGCGTCCCCCGGGGGACCTGCACGGCGGTTAGCCCTGGTCCCGCGTCCCGGGTCTACAGCGATGAATGAATTCATTCAATGCACTTTCCCCCCCGGGTGCACGAGTGTTATGAAGCCGGGCTATCGTTCCCCGAGCTCGGCTGAACACTTGCGGCGTCCCCCGGGGGACCTGCACGGCGGTTAGCCCTGGTCCCGCGTCCCGGGTCTACAGCGATGAATGAATTCATTCAATGCACTTTCCCCCCCGGGTGCACGAGTGTTATGAAGCCGGGCTATCGTTCCCCGAGCTCGGCTGAACACTTGCGGCGTCCCCCGGGGGACCTGCACGGCGGTTAGCCCTGGTCCCGCGTCCCGGGTCTACAGCGATGAATGAATTCATTCAATGCACGCCCCCCCCCGGGTGCACGAGTGTTATGGGTCCCGGCTGGAGATCCGCGAGCTCGGGCTGAACACTTGCTCGTCCCCTGCAGTGTTTTTAGAAGAATTCCCGCAGAAATCGGATTTTTTTGAGCAATTCAAATAAGAGTAACAGCATTTGCATCCCCGGTGTCATAAATATTTTCCACCAGTAGATGGCAGCAGCCCCTAGAATTGGAGTCGGCAACCATTCAAATACTTGAAAAAGTACATTTTAATGAGTTTTTAAGCCAATTTTGGCAGGCTCTCAAAGAATCAGCGAATGTGGTAGGGGGCTGAAAATTGCTACAGAGTACCTGTAGGACATGCAGATAAGTGGTGGAAAAGCACAGGTTGCTGGGCCTTTCGGTTCCGACGCTGCCCCTGTCCTTAAATGCCACTTCTAAGTGCACTGCAGGCCCCTTGAAAAAGTACATTTGGAAGGATTTTGAAGCCATGCAAGCAGGTAGAAACACCATTCCAAGGGCTGTAGTATCAGACTAACAGCCTGTAACTGAGCCCAGGGTTTTTAGAGCGATTCCTACAAAATTCAGCTTTTTTCCCATTCAACTAAGGCGACCGCTGCTTTAAGCCTATGGGTCATTTGTAACAATTTTGGCAGGCTCTCAAAGAATCAGCGAATGTGGTAGGTGGCTGAAAATTGCTACAGAGTACCTGTAGGACATGCAGATAAGTGGTGGAAAAGCACAGGTTGCTGGGCCTTTCGGTTCCGACGCTGCCCCTGTCCTTAAATGCCACTTCTAAGTGCACTGCAGGCCCCTTGAAAAAGTACATTTGGAAGGATTTTGAAGCCATGCAAGCAGGTAGAAAACACCATTCCAAGGGCTGTAGTATCAGACTAACAGCCTGTAACTGAGCCCAGGGTTTTTAGAGCGATTCCTACAAAATTCAGCTTTTTTCCGTTTCTGTTTTTTACGTTTTCTGTGAAAACGCCTATACGTTTCAAATGGGAATCACATTAAAATTAATATTTCAATAACCCCTGGAGCTACCACCTCATACGAGGTATCGTTGGATAGGTATGATTGCAAGCTACAAAACAACACCGCACTCGAGTTTTTATTCGACTGCTACACTAAATAACGACCTTAAATAGGTTTCGTTTACATTTGGCGAAAAAAACGTCCCGTTCAGGTTTTTTTTTTTTTTTTTTTTTTTTAATATTTAAATAACCACAGGTGGTATCAATTGAATCAAGGTATGCCTGTAAAGGTATTACTGCGAGCTACAAAACAAGACCTTTAGCACGGAAACGAGTGTGACCCTAACCCTAACCCTGAGTCACACTAGTTTTGATGGGCCACAGATGGAGCTGCGTGCCTGCAACGGAGAGTGGGAGAGCTGGAGAGTGGGAGAGCTGGAGAGTGGGAGAGCTTGGGAGTGGAACGGCACTTGCATCCCAGTCGGATGCTGGGCTTTGGGACGCTCCATCCTTTTCACCGGCCATGGATGCGGCCAGGGCAGGGGGATGGATGCCTGGGACACAAGCCAGTGCGGGGAGCTGCACGGCGGTTCGCCGGTGCCCCGCGTCCCAGGTGAACAGCGATTAATGAATTAATTAAATGCACGTCCCCCCCGGGTGCACGAGTGTTCTGAGGCCGGGTTGCAGTTCCGCGAGCTCGGGCGTGGGACGGCACTTGCATCCCAGTCGGATGCTGGGCTTTGGGACGCTCCATCCTTTTCACCGGCCATGGATGCGGCCAGGGCAGGGGGATGGATGCCTGGGACACAAGCCCAGTGCGGGGAGCTGCACGGCGGTTCGCCGGTGCCCCGCGTCCCAGGTGAACAGCGATTAATGAATTAATTAAATGCACGTCCCCCCCGGGTGCACGAGTGTTCTGAGGCCGGGCTATCGTTCCCCGAGCTCGGGCGTGGGACGGCACTTGCATCCCAGTCGGATGCTGGGCTTTGGGACGCTCCATCCTTTTCACCGGCCATGGATGCGGCCAGGCAGGGGGATGGATGCCTGGGACACAAGCCCAGTGCGGGGACCTGCACGGCGGTTAGCCCTGGGTCCCGCGTCCCGTGTGAACAGCGATGAATGAATTCATTCAATGCACTTTCCCCCCCGGGTGCACGAGTGTTATGAAGCCGGGCTATCGTTCCCCGAGCTCGGCTGAACACTTGCGGCGTCCCCCGGGGGACCTGCACCGGCGGTTAGCCCTGGTCCCCGCGTCCCGGGTCTACAGCGATGAATGAATCATTCAATGCACTTTCCCCCCCGGGTGCACGAGTGTTATGAAGCCGGGCTATCGTTCCCCGAGCTCGGCTGAACACTTGCGGCGTCCCCCGGGGGACCTGCACGGCGGTTAGCCCTGGTCCCCGCGTCCCGGGTCTACAGCGATGAATGAATTCATTCAATGCACGCCCCCCCCCCGGGTGCACGAGTGTTATGAAGCCGGGCTATCGTTCCCCGAGCTCGGCTGAACACTTGCGGCGTCCCCCGGGGGACCTGCACGGCGGTTAGCCCTGGTCCCGCGTCCCGTGTGAACAGCGATGAATGAATTCATTCAATGCACGCCCCCCCCCCCCGGGTGCACGAGTGTTATGGGTCCCGGCTGGAGATCCGCGAGCTCGGCTGAACACCTGCGCAAGCGCCGCTGCGGAGACCCGTTAGAAGCAGCCCCGAAGGCCAGCGAAAATAGCCGAGAGTTAAGCCCCTCCCCGCCGTGGCTTCGTCAGCCACTCGCCGCTTCAAGAGGGACGGGCCTCTGGTCATGTCATGTCATAAATCACATGACCAGAGGCCCCGCCCATCCTGACGTTGCGGAAGTTTGCCGAAGACACAGCGGGGAGAGGCTTAACTCTCGGCTATTTTCGGACCCGGCGAGAAGGCAGCAGGACGCTCTATTCACGGCTCACTCCCCGCGGTCCCCTCTGACCGATCGGAGCCGGTTTAGCGCTCCAGGCAGTCGGATACTTTAGCGCCTCAGCAGCGGGGGCGACGACCTCTAACATTCCCCGGGGAGCTGCCCGAGTGTAAGGCCGGGACCCCCGTCTGCTGGGGGAAAAAAATACCTGCACGTCCCCCCCCGTGTGCACGGGTGTTATGAGCTCGGGCTGAACACTTGCTCGTCCCCCCCGCCCCCGGGGAGCTGCACGGCGGAACAGCGATGAATGAATTCATTAAATGCACTTTCCCCCCGGGTGCACGAGTGTTATGGGTCCCGGCTGGAGATCCGCGAGCTCGGCTGAACACATTGCGGCGTCCCCCGGGGGACCTGCACGGCGGTTAGCCCTGGTCCCGCGTCCCGGGTCTACAGCGATGAATGAATTCATTCAATGCACGCCCCCCCCCCGGGTGCACGAGTGTTATGAAGCCGGGCTATCGTTCCCCGAGCTCGGCTGAACACTTGCGGCGGTTAGCCCTGGTCCCCGCGTCCCGGGTCTACAGCGATGAATGAATTCATTCAATGCACGCCCCCCCCCCGGGTGCACGACTGTTATGAAGCCGGGCTATCGTTCCCCGAGCTCGGCTGAACACTTGCGGCGTCCCCCGGGGGACCTGCACGGCGGTTAGCCCTGGTCCCGCGTCCCGGGTCTACAGCGATGAATGAATTCATTCAATGCACTTTCCCCCCCGGGTGCACGAGTGTTATGAAGCCGGGCTATCGTTCCCCGAGCTCGGCTGAACACTTGCGGCGTCCCCCGGGGGACCTGCACGGCGGTTAGCCCTGGTCCCGCGTCCCGGGTCTACAGCGATGAATGAATTCATTCAATGCACTTTCCCCCCCGGGTGCACGAGTGTTAT
>NW_026708583.1:10000-12500 GCF_902713425.1 Acipenser ruthenus
GCAAGTGGGAGCCAGCCCAGGGAGGCTGGAGCTGTCCCCGGGGTCCTGGAACCCTGCCCGGGCAAGTGGGAGCCAGCCCGGGGAGGCTGGAGCTGTCCCCGTGGTCCTGGAACCCTGCCCGGGCAAGTGGGAGCCAGCCCGGGGAGGCTGGAGCTGTCCCCGTGGTCCTGGAACCCTGCCCGGGCAAGTGGGAGCAATAGCCTGGGTCCCCATTCAGTAACGTGACCATAGGTGGAGTCGGCCAACATGACCATAGCCAGGTTTCAGTAACGTGACCATAGGCGGAATCGGCCAGCATGACCATAGCCAGGTTTCAGTAACGTGACCATAGGCAGAGTTAGCTAACATGACCATAGTCGGAATTAGCCCGGGGCGGTGGAACCCAAGCTGGGGCAGTGGGAGCAGAGGCATGGGTGGTGGGAGCCAGCCCGGGGCCGTGGAACCCTGCCCGGGCAAGTGGGAGCCAGCCCGGGGAGGCTGGAGCTGTCCCCGGGGCCGTGGAACCCAAGCCGGGGCAAAGGCTGGAGCTGTCCCCGGGGCCGTGGAACCCAAGCCGGGGCAGTGGGAGCAGAGGCATGGGTGGTGGGAGCCAGCCCGGGGCCGTGGAACCCTGCCCGGGCAAGTGGGAGCCAGCCCGGGGAGGCTGGAGCTGTCCCCGGGGCCGTGGAACCCAAGCCGGGGCAAAGGCTGGAGCTGTCCCCGGGGCCGTGGAACCCAAGCCGGGGCAGTGGGAGCAGAGGCCTGGGTGGTGGGAGCCAGCCCGGGGCCGTGGAACCCAAGCCGGGGCAAAGGCTGGAGCTGTCCCCGGGGCCGTGGAACCCAAGCCGGGGCAGTGGGAGCAGAGGCCTGGGTGGTGGGAGCCAGCCCGGGGCCGTGGAACCCAAGCCGGGGCAGTGGGAGCAGAGGCATGGGTGGTGGGAGGCGGGAACTGTCCCCGGGGCTGTGGAACCCAAGCCGGGGCCGTGGAACCCAAGCCGGGGCAGTGGGAGCAGAGGCCTGGGTGGTGGGAGCCAGCCCGGGGCCGTGGAACCCTGCCCGGGGCAAGTGCGAGCCATAGCCTGGGTCCCCATTCAGTAACATGACCATAGGCACAGTTAGCTGACATGACCATAGGCACAGTTAGCTGACATGACCAGAGGCGGAATTAGCTGACATGACCAGAGGCGGAATTAGCTGACATGACCAGAGGCGGAATTAGCTGACATGACCAGAGGCAGAAGTAGCTGACATGACCATAGGCAGAAGTAGCTGACATGACCATGGGCAGAAGTAGCTGACATGACCATAGGCACAGTTAGCTGACATGACCAGAGGCGGAATTAGCTGACATGACCAGAGGCGGAATTAGCTGACATGACCAGAGGCAGAAGTAGCTGACATGACCAGAGGCAGAAGTAGCTGACATGACCATAGGCACAGTTAGCTGACATGACCAGAGGCGGAATTAGCTGACATGACCAGAGGCGGAATTAGCTGACATGACCAGAGGCGGAATTAGCTGACATGACCAGAGGCAGAAGTAGCTGACATGACCATAGGCAGAAGTAGCTGACATGACCATGGGCAGAAGTAGCTGACATGACCATAGGCACAGTTAGCTGACATGACCATAGGCAGAAGTAGCTGACATGACCATAGGCAGAAGTAGCTGACATGACCATAGGCAGAATTAGCTGACATGACCAGAGGCAGAATTAGCTGACATGACCATAGGCAGAATTAGCTGACATGACCATGGGCAGAAGTAGCTGACATGACCATAGGCACAGTTAGCTGACATGACCAGAGGCGGAATTAGCTGACATGACCAGAGGCAGAAGTAGCTGACATGACCATAGGCAGAAGTAGCTGACATGACCATGGGCAGAAGTAGCTGACATGACCATAGGCACAGTTAGCTGACATGACCAGAGGCGGAATTAGCTGACATGACCAGAGGCGGAATTAGCTGACATGACCAGAGGCAGAAGTAGCTGACATGACCAGAGGCAGAAGTAGCTGACATGACCATAGGCACAGTTAGCTGACATGACCAGAGGCGGAATTAGCTGACATGACCAGAGGCGGAATTAGCTGACATGACCAGAGGCGGAATTAGCTGACATGACCAGAGGCAGAAGTAGCTGACATGACCATAGGCAGAAGTAGCTGACATGACCATGGGCAGAAGTAGCTGACATGACCATAGGCACAGTTAGCTGACATGACCATAGGCAGAAGTAGCTGACATGACCATAGGCAGAAGTAGCTGACATGACCATAGGCAGAATTAGCTGACATGACCAGAGGCAGAATTAGCTGACATGACCATAGGCAGAATTAGCTGACATGACCATGGGCAGAAGTAGCTGACATGACCATAGGCACAGTTAGCTGACATGACCATAGGCAGAAGTAGCTGACATGACCATAGGCAGAAGTAGCTGACATGACCATAGGCAGAAGTAGCTGACATGACCATAGGCAGAAGTAGCTGACATGACCATGGGCAGAAGTAGCT
>NW_026708583.1:25000-27500 GCF_902713425.1 Acipenser ruthenus
AGGCACAGTTAGCTGACATGACCAGAGGCGGAATTAGCTGACATGACCAGAGGCGGAATTAGCTGACATGACCAGAGGCGGAATTAGCTGACATGACCAGAGGCAGAAGTAGCTGACATGACCATAGGCAGAAGTAGCTGACATGACCATGGGCAGAAGTAGCTGACATGACCATAGGCACAGTTAGCTGACATGACCATAGGCAGAAGTAGCTGACATGACCATAGGCAGAAGTAGCTGACATGACCATAGGCAGAATTAGCTGACATGACCAGAGGCAGAATTAGCTGACATGACCATAGGCAGAATTAGCTGACATGACCATGGGCAGAAGTAGCTGACATGACCATAGGCACAGTTAGCTGACATGACCAGAGGCGGAATTAGCTGACATGACCAGAGGCAGAAGTAGCTGACATGACCATAGGCAGAAGTAGCTGACATGACCATGGGCAGAAGTAGCTGACATGACCATAGGCACAGTTAGCTGACATGACCAGAGGCGGAATTAGCTGACATGACCAGAGGCGGAATTAGCTGACATGACCAGAGGCAGAAGTAGCTGACATGACCAGAGGCAGAAGTAGCTGACATGACCATAGGCACAGTTAGCTGACATGACCAGAGGCGGAATTAGCTGACATGACCAGAGGCGGAATTAGCTGACATGACCAGAGGCGGAATTAGCTGACATGACCAGAGGCAGAAGTAGCTGACATGACCATAGGCAGAAGTAGCTGACATGACCATGGGCAGAAGTAGCTGACATGACCATAGGCACAGTTAGCTGACATGACCATAGGCAGAAGTAGCTGACATGACCATAGGCAGAAGTAGCTGACATGACCATAGGCAGAATTAGCTGACATGACCAGAGGCAGAATTAGCTGACATGACCATAGGCAGAATTAGCTGACATGACCATGGGCAGAAGTAGCTGACATGACCATAGGCACAGTTAGCTGACATGACCATAGGCAGAAGTAGCTGACATGACCATAGGCAGAAGTAGCTGACATGACCATAGGCAGAAGTAGCTGACATGACCATAGGCAGAAGTAGCTGACATGACCATGGGCAGAAGTAGCTGACATGACCATAGGCACAGTTAGCTGACATGACCATAGGCACAGTTAGCTGACATGACCATAGGCGGAGTTAGCTGACATGACCAGAGGCGGAATTAGCTAATATGACCATAGGCGGAATTAGCTGACATGACCAGAGGCAGAATTAGCCTACATGACCATGGGCAGAAGTAGCTGACATGACCAGAGCTCCAATTAAAAGTTACCTTCTTCTGAAGGGACAGATTTGCTATGTGTTACGGAGCGAGAGTTCCAGGAGGTCCCTGTGAACTCGTGGCTTCCTCCCTTAATGCAACTAGATGGCAGATACACTGGGGAGGTAGGTGCATATTACTAGGGGCACGGCATTTTCGATCAAAAAAATATTTCTAAGTCAGGACGGAGGTTCATTCTAAGGGCACGAGCGACCGATCTAAGCCGTGTGGGAGGCCCTGCACCCCGGTCAGGGTCCCCCTTCACCCCCTGGCGACATCCTCCCTTGGAAGTCTGCCCGGTGGCCCCCTCCCGCGCCCGGCGCCGGTTCAGGCCGGGCGGGAGGCCCCGTTCCTCGGGCTCAGGACCGGGCTAAGCCCCCTTAAGGACCTGGCCAAGCTCTGGTCACGTTGCGGGAAGGGGGGGTTGACCTCCCGTGCCCGGGCGCCCGTTCATGCGGGCCTGGAGGCTCCCATTTCCGGCTCGAGAACTGGGGTTTGCGCCCTTGGCTCCTCCGTGCGTTCCCTTTCAGTCCCTGGTCATGTCTACCTTCTCCGGAGGTGATTTGGGAGCCATGGTCATGTTGAGGGGAATTTTCGGAGGGAAATCCCTATCTTTAACATTATATGACCAGAGTCCGGACTTTTTCGGCTCCGTCAGAATCAAAGTTTTCAAAAAAACATGGTCATGTTCCCTATCTTTAACATTAGATGACCATGGCCACCTCGGGGCCGTTTGTGGAAGTCTGCCGAGGGCGGAGGCGAAACGGGGCTGCGGGGCGGCGGCGACTCCTGTTCCCAAGGACCCGGGACCTCCCTCCCTTCAGGGTCCCGCGGTCAAGATACAACGGGGGGGTCCGCGGAGATTTCCGTCGACAGGGTTTTTTGATCAAAATGGTTTGACTAAGTCAGGACCCGAGGTGTCAGAATGCATGTGAAGGACCCGTTTGGAGCCGTCCTTTAAGAGTCTGTGGCTGGGCAGGAGTTGACGGGATTCCTCCTTGTCTTCCCGGATGGTCTCTCTCTGTTGTGGGCAAAGGGTCCTTCACGAAATCCATACGCACGCGCGCGCATTATAGACCCAAGTCTTACCGTGCTTGATCTGAGGAACCCTGCCCGACCCACCCTACCGTGGACTGGGGTGAGCGGAGCCGAGTTTGGTCGCCACACCATCGCTCTCTCCGGATGGGAGTCCAAGGATCGGGCCGAACGCTTGAGACT
>NW_026708583.1:37500-40000 GCF_902713425.1 Acipenser ruthenus
CAGTAACGTGACCATAGGCAGAGTTAGCTAACATGACCATAGTCGGAATTAGCCCGGGGCGGTGGAACCCAAGCTGGGGCAGTGGGAGCAGAGGCATGGGTGGTGGGAGCCAGCCCGGGGCCGTGGAACCCTGCCCGGGCAAGTGGGAGCCAGCCCGGGGAGGCTGGAGCTGTCCCCGGGGCCGTGGAACCCAAGCCGGGGCAAAGGCTGGAGCTGTCCCCGGGGCCGTGGAACCCAAGCCGGGGCAGTGGGAGCAGAGGCATGGGTGGTGGGAGCCAGCCCGGGGCCGTGGAACCCTGCCCGGGCAAGTGGGAGCCAGCCCGGGGAGGCTGGAGCTGTCCCCGGGGCCGTGGAACCCAAGCCGGGGCAAAGGCTGGAGCTGTCCCCGGGGCCGTGGAACCCAAGCCGGGGCAGTGGGAGCAGAGGCCTGGGTGGTGGGAGCCAGCCCGGGGCCGTGGAACCCAAGCCGGGGCAAAGGCTGGAGCTGTCCCCGGGGCCGTGGAACCCAAGCCGGGGCAGTGGGAGCAGAGGCCTGGGTGGTGGGAGCCAGCCCGGGGCCGTGGAACCCAAGCCGGGGCAGTGGGAGCAGAGGCATGGGTGGTGGGAGGCGGGAACTGTCCCCGGGGCTGTGGAACCCAAGCCGGGGCCGTGGAACCCAAGCCGGGGCAGTGGGAGCAGAGGCCTGGGTGGTGGGAGCCAGCCCGGGGCCGTGGAACCCTGCCCGGGGCAAGTGCGAGCCATAGCCTGGGTCCCCATTCAGTAACATGACCATAGGCACAGTTAGCTGACATGACCATAGGCACAGTTAGCTGACATGACCAGAGGCGGAATTAGCTGACATGACCAGAGGCGGAATTAGCTGACATGACCAGAGGCGGAATTAGCTGACATGACCAGAGGCAGAAGTAGCTGACATGACCATAGGCAGAAGTAGCTGACATGACCATGGGCAGAAGTAGCTGACATGACCATAGGCACAGTTAGCTGACATGACCAGAGGCGGAATTAGCTGACATGACCAGAGGCGGAATTAGCTGACATGACCAGAGGCAGAAGTAGCTGACATGACCAGAGGCAGAAGTAGCTGACATGACCATAGGCACAGTTAGCTGACATGACCAGAGGCGGAATTAGCTGACATGACCAGAGGCGGAATTAGCTGACATGACCAGAGGCGGAATTAGCTGACATGACCAGAGGCGGAATTAGCTGACATGACCAGAGGCGGAATTAGCTGACATGACCAGAGGCAGAAGTAGCTGACATGACCATAGGCAGAAGTAGCTGACATGACCATAGGCACAGTTAGCTGACATGACCAGAGGCGGAATTAGCTGACATGACCAGAGGCGGAATTAGCTGACATGACCAGAGGCAGAAGTAGCTGACATGACCAGAGGCAGAAGTAGCTGACATGACCATAGGCACAGTTAGCTGACATGACCAGAGGCGGAATTAGCTGACATGACCAGAGGCGGAATTAGCTGACATGACCAGAGGCGGAATTAGCTGACATGACCAGAGGCAGAAGTAGCTGACATGACCATAGGCAGAAGTAGCTGACATGACCATGGGCAGAAGTAGCTGACATGACCATAGGCACAGTTAGCTGACATGACCAGAGGCGGAATTAGCTAATATGACCATAGGCGGAATTAGCTGACATGACCATAGGCAGAAGTAGCTGACATGACCATAGGCAGAAGTAGCTGACATGACCATAGGCAGAATTAGCTGACATGACCAGAGGCAGAATTAGCTGACATGACCATAGGCAGAATTAGCTGACATGACCATGGGCAGAAGTAGCTGACATGACCATAGGCACAGTTAGCTGACATGACCATAGGCAGAAGTAGCTGACATGACCATAGGCAGAAGTAGCTGACATGACCATAGGCAGAAGTAGCTGACATGACCATAGGCAGAAGTAGCTGACATGACCATGGGCAGAAGTAGCTGACATGACCATAGGCACAGTTAGCTGACATGACCATAGGCACAGTTAGCTGACATGACCATAGGCGGAGTTAGCTGACATGACCAGAGGCGGAATTAGCTAATATGACCATAGGCGGAATTAGCTGACATGACCAGAGGCAGAATTAGCCTACATGACCATGGGCAGAAGTAGCTGACATGACCAGAGCTCCAATTAAAAGTTACCTTCTTCTGAAGGGACAGATTTGCTATGTGTTACGGAGCGAGAGTTCCAGGAGGTCCCTGTGAACTCGTGGCTTCCTCCCTTAATGCAACTAGATGGCAGATACACTGGGGAGGTAGGTGCATATTACTAGGGGCACGGCATTTTCGATCAAAAAAATATTTCTAAGTCAGGACGGAGGTTCATTCTAAGGGCACGAGCGACCGATCTAAGCCGTGTGGGAGGCCCTGCACCCCGGTCAGGGTCCCCCTTCACCCCCTGGCGACATCCTCCCTTGGAAGTCTGCCCGGTGGCCCCCTCCCGCGCCCGGCGCCGGTTCAGGCCGGGCGGGAGGCC
>NW_026708584.1:0-5000 GCF_902713425.1 Acipenser ruthenus
AGAATTGTATTTCTATAGCAACGAGAAACGACATTGCTACCCGCAGCAACACCGTGATAGACCTGTACGTACATCTATGGAGATCTATTGTATAGTATGAGGTGAGGATGGGTACAATGGTTGTTGAACATCTGGTAATGGCTGCTGGATGTAGAAGGGGTGAGATGTGGGGGGGTGGGGGGGAGATGTGGGGGGGTGGGGGGTGGGGGTGGGGGGGGGGGGGGGATCGATGCGTGAAGCCACAGAAATTCAAAATGGAATTACCTTCCAGGCAACACGTTCTCCACAGTCCCGAGTGGGTCATGACCTCTTCGTTCTTCTTGCTGGTCTCGTTCTCGCTGGCGCTCTTCGTCTTACAGACCCCACGCGAGTACAGCCAGTAATCGGTGCCCACCGCAATAGTCATGAGGCTAAAAGCTGCAAACGCGCCCACGGTCGTTAACAGCATCTGAACACCGCGGTCAAACAGACCCATGCTCCCGCATTCCAGGAAGGGGGGGCCCCCTTTGCGTTTGACGTAAAGGAAATAAATATTTGAAATTTAAAGAACAAAAAAATCAACAGAAAAAATGAATGATCGATTCAAGGGGAGGAGGAGGGGGGGGGGAGAGAGAGAGAGGGAGGGCTGAAAGCGGTCTGACTGACATACAACACCACTGCAAATAATAATGCTATCGAGTTAATTAGCAATCAAATCATTAATTAGTCAATTAATTAAGAAATAAACTTAAATGGGGGGGGGGGGGGCGAGAGAGGAGGTTATTCTGTAATCCTTTTAAAGAAAAATGCAATCTATACCTACCTATGAATCTGTCAATCTAGCTATCGATCTCCCTATCAGTCTAGCTGCCTATCAAGGGGTGAATGGGGCGGGGAGAGGAGAAGTGGGGGGGTCGGGTCGCCTCCCCCTTAAAAAAAACAAGAAAAAACGTGAAAAAAAGTTGAAAAGAGCCGTTAATCCTTTTTTCTAAAATTCTGATCCCCAGTTTCCATATGTAACGTCTAGTGTCGGAGATGGTTTCCACTGGAAATCGAAGCAGCGGCAGTCAAAGCGGGGCGAAGTAGCCACGGCGAGGCGATCATCACTCGACATTTAATTCGGGGGAGCCTCCACGATAGCTCTGGTGCGATTCTCGGGGTGACGGGGCTGCGTCGGGGTGCCTGCTAAAAACAAGTGGCGTGCACAGCTTTTCAGCTTGCGCCATTAAAACCAGTCTGTCCGTCTCTTCCCCACCCCCCCGCTCTCCCCCGAGAAGAAAACACACACACTGAGCCGAAGCACAGCGTCCTAGAATGAACAGGGGTGCTGTAACCGTGTAGGTGTAACGTATATTAACGAATACACGGTCACCTTGACTCGGCTTCTCCGGTCTGGTGTCTTCTCTTCACACACGGTTTTGTAATATTCCCTGCGCGGTGTTTTTCAGGTAGAGATGACCCCGGGTGTCGGCTGCTTGTTTCAGAGAAGCAGAGGTAAAAGACGTTGGTTTTAATTCCATGTCGTTTTTGGAGGGTTGCTTTTAATTTCTACCCCCCCCCCCTCTCTCTCTCTCTCTCTCTCTCCCCCCCACATACACACTCCACTCCAGAAAGCAACGCTCACGTTTCTGTTTAACACAATGAAAATGCGCGTTTATATAAATATGCTTTCTGTTATATTTCTCCGTTTATGTATTGTGTCGCCTCCCGGTTGGATCCGATTCTGTCACTGCCGCCGCATTTCCAAGCCGCTCTCGTCTCTTCTGCAGTCCGATAAACGACTCTCAGTCACCATTTTTCCAGATTTCTTTCCTGTTTTTATTTTTTTTTCTGTGTTTTAATGATCTCACATTCCTGATGTTGTCTGAAAGCTCCTCGATTTAACAGGAGCTGGGATGCATGAGCTGGCTCGTTTTGCCACTTGCTTGAATCGCTTCCTCCAGCACTGGTGAAACGGACAGCTCCGGTCGTAGCGTTAACACCACAGAGAACACGACTCCCCCCCTCGCGTCCCTGGATTTGAATTTAGGTTTTATTTTCCTTATATATATATATAAACGTCCTTTTCTGCTGTTTATTTGTTAGTTATTTCCCGTTGGAAGAGGGGAGAAGGGGTCTTGCGGAGGCTCGACCGCCCTTCTTAGGCGATAAACGAAGGAGACAGAAAACGGCGCTGGATTATTTTTTTGGTCAGAGGGTCCCCTCCTTCCTCTCTTCTCCTCTTGTCCTCCTTTTCTCTCTCTCTCTCTCTCTCTTGCTCGCTCTATCTCTCCTCTCACACTCCTCTTTTCCCTCCTCAGCTCTGATCCCCGGGCTTAGAATGATCGTTCCCTTCGGCTAGCTGAGTTGAGAGAAAGGCGTAGCCATCTCTCTCTCTCTCTCTCTCTCTCTCTCTCTCTCTCTCTCTGCTCTCTCTCTCTCTCTCTCTCTCTCTCTCTCTCCTCTCTCTCTCTCCTCATTCCTGTAATACGTGCCCAGCGTTCCCAATGCAAGCCTCACGCATCACAATTAGACTAGGTTCTCAGTCACACACTCACACACACACACACACACACACCACACACACACACACACACACACACACACACACACACCACACACATAAATTAGCTGGTTCTCTGGCTAGATTTTTTGTCAATAAAATGTCCCTGGGTAGGGTGCATTTATTTCTCATTTTATTACGTCATGTGACAGCTGGTCAGAAAAATTCAAATTAGCACCCACCAAACAAAAAATGGGGGCGCTAACAAAGATTGTGATAATAATAATAATAATAATAATAATAATAATAATAATAATAATAATAATAATAATGATGATGATGATGATGAGGAGGATGAGGATGAGGATGAGGATGAGGATGAAATCTCATTTCCATTTCATTACAAGTTTATTCTCATTTTTCAAAGTACTGTTTGAAACTAATGCCAGCAGAGCTTCAAGGACTGAGCTACGAGACCAGACTAATCCCAGCAGAGCTTCAAGGACTGAGCTACGAGACCAGACTAATCCCAGCAGAGCTTCAAGGAGCTGAGCTACGAGACCAGACTAATCCCAGCAGAGCTTCAAGGACTGAGCTACGAGACCAGACTAATCCCAGCAGGGCTTCAAGGACTGAGCTACGAGACCAGACTAATCCCAGCAGGGCTTCAAGGACTGAGCTACGAAGAGAGACCAGACTAATCCCAGCAGAGCTTCAAGGACTGAGCTACGAGACCAGACTAATCCCAGCAGAGCTTCAAGGACTGAGCTAAGAGACCAGACAAATCCCAGCAGTGCTTCAAGGACTGAGCTACGAAGAGAGACCAGACTAATCCCAGCAGAGCTTCAAGGACTGAGCTACGAGACCAGACTAATCCCAGCAGAGCTTCAAGGACTGAGCTACGAGACCAGACTAATCCCAGCAGGGCTTCAAGGACTGAGCTATGAGACCAGACTAAACCCTTCAAGGACTGAGCTACGAGACCAGACTAATCCCAGCAGGGCTTCAAGGACTGAGCTACGAAGAGAGACCAGACTAATCCCAGCAGGGCTTCAAGGACTGAGCTACGAGACCAGACTAATCCCAGCAGGGCTTCAAGGACTGAGCTACGAGACCAGACTAATCCCAGCAGGGCTTCAAGGACTGAGCTACGAGACCAGACTAATCCCAGCAGAGCTTCAAGGGACTGAGCTACGAGACCAGACTAATCCCAGCAGAGCTTCAAGGACTGAGCTACGAAGAGAGACCAGACTAATCCCAGCTTCCAGGACTGAGCTACAGATGCACAATCACTGGGATCCATGTACGTTTTCTAATGTTCTTATGTTTTTAAAAACAGTTCTTAAACTTTCTTTTAAATAGGGCTCACAGTTTCAGGAGTAACCTGAAAATACCAAAAGTGATTTCATTTGCAAAGTAAGTAGGTCAGAAATAAATCACTGTGGGCTCCCGAGTGGCGCATCCAGTAAAAGGCGCTCCACGTGGAGTGCAGGATGCGCCCTATAGCCTGGAGATCGCAGGTTCGAATCCAGGCTATGCCATTGCTGACCATGAAGGGGGGTTCCCAGGGTGGAGGGCTTAGGTCGGCAGGGGAATCCATGATTCACCGCACACCAGCGACCCTGTGGCTGATAGGGGGCCTGCAGGTCTGCAGTGGAGCCATTCAGATCTGTGTTGTCCTCCAGCACTATAGGTCTTATTATTATTATTATTATTTATTTCTTAGCAGACGCCCTTATCCAGGGCGACTTACAATTGTTACAAGATATCACATTATTTTTACATACAATTCCCCCATTTATTACAGTTGGGTTTTTTACTGGAGCAATCTAGGTAAAGTACCTTGCTCAAGGGTACAGCAGCAGTGGTCCCCCCCATCTGGGATTGACCCCCACGACCCTCCGGTCAAGAGTCCAGAGCCCTAACCACTACTCCACACTCGCTATGGCGCTGCTGGACATTTACAGAAGAACAGAGGAGAGTTCATGGCCTTTAAGCCCCTCAGCGCTCGCCTTACACACAGCTTACACACATCCCCATGCTGGACTCTGCTGCTCTTCACTTTGCCAGGGCTCTGCATCACGCTCCTGCACATTAAAGCCCTTTGAACCGCCTTTCAAATGTAACTGGCTGCCACAGGTTCCAAGAGCTTCAATCTCACCTTCAGCACAGGAACGTGCTTTCATGTGCTGCAGCAATCCCCTGATACAGCACATGCAGGAACCCAGACAGACAGACAGACAGGCAGGCAGACAGACAGACAGACAGGCAGACAGACAGGCAGGGAGGCAGGCAGACAGACAGGCAGGCAGGCAGACAGACAGACAGGGAGGCAGACAGACAGGCAGGGAGTCAGGCAGACAGACAGACAGACAGACAGACAGACAGGCAGACAGGCAGACAGACAGACAGGCAGGCAGACAGACAGGCAGGGAGGCAGGCAGACAGACAGACAGACAGACAGAGAGGCAGACAGGCAGGCAGACAGACAGGCAGGGAGGCAGACAGACAGACAGACAGACAGACAGAGAGGCAGACA